>NC_056744.1:967897198-967914698 GCF_019279795.1 Protopterus annectens
CCCTTCTGTTTCCAAGGCTCCTTCTAGAGGCCGGCCAGGGTTAACTTCAGTGGGGTCTCCCCTAGTTCTTCAGGGTCTCTGCCTAAGAAACATATGCTTAAAATGGCAGAAGATTTGATTACTATGATTAGAGGTTCTTTACCCCCTGATAAGAGGCCTAGGGTGGAACCTGAGCTTGAGAGTTTTGAGCAGTGTTCGAGGCTTCTGAGTCTTGACTGAAGACTTGCAGGAGTATCCTCCTTATTCTGATTCTGATGTAGATGACTCTACACCTTGGCTTCTCCTCCTGAGGATTTTTCTTTTCAGAGACTCTTCATTCCATGAGGAGCATTTTAAATGGGAAGGTCAAGATTTCTCTGATTCTAGGAAAAGGCTTAGGAATTTTGTTTCTACCCCAGCATAGGCCTTTAGCTATACCTCCTGTTCTGGATGTGGTAGAGGATGTTTTGCAGAGGCTTCCCTGAACCCTGATTCTTTGCCTCCTGCCCCAGTTAAACCGGACAGGTATTATAGGGTGCCTGAAGCTCATAAGTATCTTTTTAAGAGTCCTAGGGCAGACCCAGAAACTGTTTCTCAGGGCCCTAAAGGTGTTAAGGCTTCTGTTGTTAAAATCCTGTTCCTTCTGATAAAGAGGCAAGGGCTTTGGATAGATGGGGGAAAAAGGTGTATACTTCTTCCACTTTAGCCATGAGGGCTTTGAATTGCCAGTTTCACATGTTGAAATACCAAAATTATCTCCTTTCACAATTGAAGTCTAAGGTGGATGCTCTGGCGGAAGGTATTGAGTGTAAAGAGTTGCAGGATTTGGTTCATGTTTCTGAACAGGTGGGTAAGCATTCCTTGCAATGTGGTTTTGATGCTGTACAGGCCTCTTCGAGGTGGCAGCCACTGGTTCTGTTCTTCGCAGGCACGCCTGGCTGAGGGATCAGAATTTAGCTGAACATGTAAAGACAAGGATTTTAGATGCTCCTTTACAATCTGATGTGTTATTTGGTGCGCCTGTGGAAGCAGTTTTAAAGAAAATGGAGGACAAGGCTAAGTCTATGCAGACTGTTAAAGTTTTTTTGCGGGTTCGGCCCCCAAAGTTAAGTAGAAATGGGCCAACAAAGGGGGGGCTTTTTCTTTCTTATGATTCTCGGTCTAGGGGTAGATCTAGGCGTGGTAGGGGCAGAGCTCAAGGTTCTTTTAGGCCTAGAACAGGCAGTTCGCCTGCCCAGTCTTCTGGTGAGGGCAGGGGTCAGTCCTTTCGTAAGCAGACCCAATGACTTGCCTTTTCAGCTGCCAGAGCCTTCTCGTCTGGCAGCACCTTTGGGAGGAAGGCTGGCACTTTTCAAAGAAAATTGGAGTGTTATTACCCAAGACAGATGGGTATTGGATATCGTTCACCACGGTTACAGGTTTTATTTCCATACCTTGCCTCCTTTCAAAGGCATGCCAGACATTCCTCCTATACAAAGAAAAGAGGCTCACAAGCAAATTTCTCTGTTGCTCCAGATAGGGGCCATTCAGCGGTTCCTGTGCCAGAAAGGGGCCTAGGATTTTATTCTCGCCTGTTCCTAGTACCAAAAAGGGAACACGTGGAGACCAATTTTGGATTTGTCTATCCTCAACACTTATTTGGACATTCCCAAGTTCAAAATGTTGGCGTTACAACAGCTTTTACCTCTGCTGGGCAAAGATCACTGGATGGTAACTTTAGATCTCAAGGAGGCTTACCTTCATGTGCCTATCAGACTCAGTTGCAGGAAGTATCTGCGTTTCGAGCTGGAAATTCACATTATCAGTTCTCTGCATTGCCCTTTGGCTTATCTACTGCCCAGAGTATTCACAAAGTTCTGGCTCCAGTTGTAGCTTTTTCAGGCTAAAAGGAATACAAATCTACCCTTACTTGGGCGACTGTCTGATTCTGGCTCAAGAAAAGGCGAGCTTCTTCAGCATCTGGAATATGTGATAGCAGTGCTAAGATGCCTGGGGTATTCTGTGAGCGAAATAAAGTCCAGTCTAGTACCCTCTCAAGACATGTGCTTTCTGGGTGTGAGACTGAATACAGCAGCCCAGATGGCCTTTTTAACCCGGACAAACAAAAGAGTCTATCCCTTTACTTCCATCAACTATCTCATCAGTCCGTGCTGACTGCAAGGACAGTCCTTCAAGCATTAGGGTTCATGGCATCTTGTATTCTGGTGCTTCCCAATGCCAAACTGCATATGAGGAAGCTGCAATGGTATCTAAAAATGTATGGACACAGCACTGCCAGGATTTGGACACTGTCATTCCAATAATACCTTGCATTCAAAAGGAATTTTTGTGGTGGGCTCAGGAATGTCACCTAAACAAGGGACTCTCTGTGACCCGGCCAGAGGCGAGTCAGATTCTAACGACAGATGCCTCAGACATAGCTTGGGGAGCTCATCTGAATGGAAAGTGGATACAGGACAAGTGGCCTGCCAGACTACAGCATCTACATATCAACATGAAGGAGATGTTAGCAGTCCAGTTTGCATTAATGGCTTTCAAGGAGTTATTTCTTCCTGGGCAGGTGTTGATTCTAACAGACAACACAACTGTCATGTGGTACATCAACAAGCAAGGGGGAACACATTCTTATCCTCTATGCAGGCAAGCAATGATTTTGTGGGAGACTGCGCTCAGCTTGCAGCTAAATCTACAGGCAAGGTTTCTGCCAGGAGCACAGAACTCCTTAGCAGATGTGTTAAGCAGGCAAATCATGGATCCCCACGAGTGGAAACTGGATCTTCATGTATTTCGACAATTGACAGTGTCCTGGGAACTCCAGACATAGATCTTTTCGCTTCTCCACTAAACCACCAGCTGCCAAAGTTTTGCACGAAAGGTTTCATCACACAGCTTGGAAAGTGGATGCTCTTTCGTTCAGTTGGGAAAATCTTCATGTGTATGCCTTTCCACCTCTGCCTCTCCTCCCAAAGGTACTCCTAAAGGTCAGACAAGACAAGCCAAGGATGATTTTGATAGCTCCAGATTGGCCTCGGCAACACTGGTACCCATTACTGAGGAATCTGGTAAGGAAGCCTCCATGGCCTTTACCTTTAATTCCACACCTTTTGTCTCAGAGGGACGGTCATCTTCTCAATGTCAAGCTTCACTCTCTTCATCTAACAGCCTGGCATATTCTGTTTTGAACCACAGCAGGTCTCAACTTCCTCAACAAGTTTTGAATGTGATTATGGAAGCCAGAAGACCTAGTACGCGTAAAGTGTATGCAGGAAAATGGAAGAGATTTTTATTTTGGAGTGCAGCAAAGGATTTGGATGTTTCTGAGCCTAATTTGAGTGTGGCTCTTCAATATCTTACTGAGTTATTGGACAAAGGTTTGTCTTTCTCTTCCATTAAGATTCATGCTGCAGCAATTTCAGCTCACTATGATTGTGACCCACCATTGTTTTCTCATCCTTTGTTCAAGCAATTTCTTAGAGGGGCAAAGAATATAAGACCCCCGTAGAGCTCCTACTCCTGCTTGGGACCTCAATTTTGTGTTGGAGAAACTTACTCTACAACCTTTTGAGCCTCGGCTACTGCTGAATTGAAATACTTGTCATGGAAGACTGCTTTTTGTTGGCCATTACTTCTGCAAGAAGGGTTTCTGAATTGCAGGCCCTTATGGCGGTTGAGCCTTTTGATTTTTCATAAGGATAGGGTATCATTACGTACTAATCCTTCATTTATGCCTAAGGTGGTTTCTAGTGTGGCTTTAAACCAAACTATTCATTTGCCTACTTTTTATGCAGATCCCCAAAATAAGGGGAAAAGATTTTGCACACTTTAGATGTACACAGGCAGTTGCGTTATTATTTAAGCAGGACTAGGGATTTTAGGCAGTCTCAGCAGTTGTTTGTTTCTTTTGCTTTGAGTTCCCAGGGCAAGCCTGTGTCAAAACAAACTATATCTAAGTGGATTGGGTTTTGCATTGCATTCTGTTATTCCCATCATGGCAAGGAGATTCCAGCTGGGATTAGGCCTCATTCCACGAGGGCTACTGCCACTTCAACAGCATTTCTAAGGGGTGGCAACTAAGGATATTTTGGAGGCAGCTACTTGGAGTTCAGTGCATACTTTCTCCAAGCATTACCACCTTCCTCTCTATTCTAAATCCAGGGCTGGTTTTGCCACTGCTGTGTTGCAGGGCATTTTGGCAGCTCCTGCTTCATTATAGTTTAGCCATCCTCCTTACCTCTGCTTTGGGATTCTACCCAAGTGTTAGGACTGCAGCAATGTGAGATGAAGAACATAGTACAGTTTTGTACCTACCATAAATGTAGATGTTCAAGATCCACATTGCTGCAGTCCAATTCCTCCCTCCTTCCCTCTGTGTTTAGGGGTGGTTGTGTGGGTGGGGTTCTATTTTGAAAATTTGTATATATTGTACATATATTAGGTACAGGAGTGTTTGGTGTTTTTTGGTTTTGGCCTTATCTTTTTAGGGTCTTCTGACATCTGGGGCAAGAAAAGACTGAGGATATGACGTCGGTCATGCGCATTTGTACCCTGACGTTCTGATGTCAGTCAAATGCGCCTTGACCGACGTCAGCCTTATACTTTGGTATTCGGGCCGACTGGGACAGCGGACTACCCAAGTGTTAGGACTGCAGCAATGTGGATCTTCGAACATCTACATTTATGGTAGGTACAAAACTGTACTTTCTCCCTCGGGCCTTCAGGCCTTTCCCCCATTCCCTAGTGGTGTGTGTGTGTTACTCTTAATTAAAACCCTTTGATAGTTGTTTTATTTTTGAGTTTTAAAAAATAAGATAAAGTGTAATCAGTGTGTCTGATTGAGTGTGTGTGGTTACACTTTCTTGTTCTAGGATGTCTAAAGACACAAAGGTCTCAGGCTTCAAGAAGTGTGATGCGTGCTGTCAGAAAATGTCTCTGACAGACGGTCACACTTCTTGTGTCTACTGCCTGGGGCCTTTGCACCTGCAGGACTCCTGTGCTGTATGCCATGGCTTCAGTCCCAGGGTCCTGCAGGAAAGAAAGAACAAGTTGATCCTAAGGGGTCTACTTAAGCCTGAGGATTCCCTTTCTGTCTCTGGGAAGCCCTCCAAGGCTTCTAGGTCCTCGGCTCCAGCTACTGAGCCGAGACCTAATCTACTAAACCCTCGTCTGCATCGGCTCGGCTGGAGCCGATGATCTACAGCTTCTGTGGTTCCCTCTGCTCCGGCTGGAGCGAGGTATTAGAATCCTTGTCGGCTCCGACCAGACCTTGAGCCGACATCTAGGAAGAGATCTAGGTCACCATCCCTTGGCTCCGTTCATTCGGCTCCAGCAATCTCCTCTGCTGTCTGAACGGAGCCATAAATCTCACTCCTCTAGGTCATCGAGGCTGTCGGATCATGACCTTCAGAGGGTAGTGAGTCGACTTCTTAAGTCCGAGGCACTGGCCCAAATGCTTCAGAGCCCGACTCATCAGTCGATGCCTGCCCTGTCCATCAATATGTTCCTCCTCCGACTCCGTTGAGCTCGGGCGGGCGTTGAACCGAGACTGTGGTAGCGTCGGCCGATACAGATGTCTTCGGCTCCGTCGGCTCCGATTTCTTCTTCGAAGAATCTCGGCGCGGACTTCCCTCGTCGGCTCCGAGGGGTGAGTGGCATCGGACCCTTGTCCGACCCCACTCTTCCTCTCGGAGCTCGCGCTGGAGTTCGGCTCCGACATCGGCCTCGAGCCATCACTGTCGGTGCCGAGGGAGGTTCTCAGCTTCTCAGAGCGGGGACCTCTGGCTCTGCCTGACAGGGGTGCGTTGAGGTCATGCGGTGTGTTAGAGCCTGGCTCTACTCCACAGTCGGCTCCGTCCCCCTCCCTCTACGGTGCCTCAGGTCAAGTCGACTCACTCCCTCATCCCGGACGCAGAGAGCCAGCTCCTCAGGAACCCCCTGTGGGGATCTCATCCTCTTCGAGGCCTCTCCTGATTTGACAGAAGAGCCCCTCGAAGAGGAAGTGTAAGAGGAAACACATTGACTCACCTGAGTCCATCACATCTGACACAGATTTAGAGGATTCGAGGGTTCCCCGTTCCCCTTCTGAAGATGTCTCTTTGCAGACATTCTAGAAATCCTCAAACAGAGGGAAATTGGCCAGCCCTCAACCCTTCGGAGGATGAATCTGTGTACCTTGAGGCGTTTGGCTCTCGTCCTTCCACCTCCTGGGTGTCTCCCCTTGACCCCCTCATGCAGGGGGTAGCTAAAAAGGCTTGGGCGGCTCCTGATTCAGTGGACCCCACTCCCAGGAGACCCTCAAAATTCATAACGGCACCAGCAGACAAACAGTTCTTGACAAAAGGAGTTTCTGTGGATGCTATGGTGGTTGCTGCTGCCACTAAGAAGGAACTAGCTGATCCTTCAGTACCTGTCCATCCACCTAACAAGGAATCTAGGTCCATGGACAGGTGCGGAAGCGGATGTTCTCGTCAGCGACATTTGCTATGCGTTAAGCTGAACTACCTGTGCCATTTTACTCGTCTTCAAAGGGACTTGATTAAAGAAGCGAGTGACATGTTGAAGGACCCTACAGCTGTGGGTTTTCAAGATAAGATGAACACTCAGCTGGCTACCCTTAACTCCATAGCCAACTCCTCCATGCGCCTCCTTTCTTATGCGGCTGATGGAGCGAGCAGGGCCGCAGGGACAGGTGTGGCCTTCGTGGCATGCCTGGATGCGGCTATGCAATTTCGGACCCTTCAAGACGTCTTTCACTAATTCCCCGTTCGATGGATCATCTCTCTTTGGTCCTCAAGTGAAAGAAACCTTGACTAAGTGCGAGACTGATGGCAAGACTCTTTCTGCCGTCAGAGTCCGTTTTTCTACTCCTTCTAGGCCTTACCCCAAAGGCCAGAAAAGTGGGAAAATGTGGTTCCGTAAACAATCTCAAGGGACTTCGCCTGGCACAGAGTTGGTTCCCGCCAGAGGCAGAGGCGGAATAACAATGGTAGGCGTGCCCTCGAGGCAGGGGCTCCAGAACCAGGGCAATCGAAGCTTTCTCTGATAAGCCTTTCAGCATCCCTGAGGTGTTGCCCGACTGCCCACCTTCGAGGCAGTCGGGGAAGATTGTCACTGTACCCAGAAGCCTGGCTATCCCTGACTCAAGACAAATGGGTACAGTCCGTCATTTCAAGGCTATTCTATTCCCTTTCTTCGCATTCCAAACCAATCAAAAATCCCTTCCAGATGTTCCACCCGCTCAAAGGGATCTAGCGGTTTTGGAAATTTCAAAGCTGCTTGCAAAAGAGCAATTCAGCCAGTTCCAGCAGACCAGCAAGGATCCGGAATCTACTCAAGGTTCTTTTAGTTCCAAAGAAAACAGGGACTGGAGACCAATTTTGGATCTCAGTATCTTGAACAGATCAGTCAAGAAAACAAGATTTTGGATGGTCACGCTGCAGTCCATCCTTCCCCTATTGGGAAAAGGAAACTGGATGTGCTCTATAGACCTTCAGGATCGTACTATCACATAAAAATGAACAGACGCTCCAGAAGATTCCTCCGCTTCAGGCTGGGAACCAGTCATTTTCAATTCAGGGCCCTTCCCTTTGGTCTCACCACTGCCCCCCGGGTGTTTACCAAATGCATGGCAGTGGTAGCTTCTCACCTGAGACGACAAGGATTCCAGGTGTTTCCATATTTGGACGACTGGCTCCTCACAGCTCCCACCAAACATCTCCTTCTGATGGCCAGGGATTACACTTTTCGCATTTGTCAAAAGTTAGGCATTTCAATAAATTGCGAAAAATCTGTTTTGTCGCCTTGTCGTACTATTACCTTCATAGGCGCAAATCTAGACACAGTAGACATGTCTGCGAGACTAACAGATCAGAGAATAACAGACATACACAAACTGGTCTCACTCCTTTTCAACAACAACAGAATCAAAGCCAGGTTAGTTCTGAAAGTGTTGGGAATTATGGCGCGTGCCATACCTCTGCTTCCATTAGCCAGATTCCACATGCGAATCCTTCAATGGATGCTCTTTACACAATGGTCATACCAGCAACTTCTAATGTCCCACACCATTATGATCACGCAGGCGTGCAGAAATCATCTCATGTGGTGGATGTCTTCCCCTCAGCTCTTGTTGGGAAGACCCTTTGTTCCTCCCCCTCCGGTTGCTACTCTGACAACGGACGCCTCCCTGATTGGGTGGGGGGGGGCATTATCAGGGCAGGACGGTCCAGGGCACATGGCAACCAGGCAGATGCCACTTGCACATAAATGTTCTGGAGATGAGAGCAGTGCTTTTAGCGTTGCAAGCCCTTCAAGACTCTCTTCCCTTGGGAACGATTGCAATCCAGACAGACAATATGTCTGTAGTGTGGTACATTAACAAACAAAGGCGGAACCAGGTCCTACCCCTGTGTCGAAGCACTCAGATTGTGGCAATGGGCGATTTCTTCTCAGCGGTTTCTGATAGCAACACATCCCGGAAGTCCAATCAAATTGCGGACAAGTTGAGCAGAGCTATCCTCATGCCTCACGAGTGGTCTCTGAAAGACTCTGTTGTGAGAGAAATTTTTCTCAAGTGGGGTCAGCCTTGCTGCGATCTTTTGCTACTCCCAAAACAGCAAGTGCAGAGATTATTTCACTCTATTCCTTTACCAGGCCAACCCAGCAGAGGCGGCTCTAGTCCAAGTTTGGCCCGGGGACTTCTGTATGCATTTCCTCCCTTCCCACTAATCTCTCAAGTGATACAGAAAGCTATCGCTCAGAAGGCCTCGTTGATCCTAATTGCTCCTTACTGGCCTCGACAGGTGTGGTTCCCCTTTCTACATCAATTTCTATTGGAGCGACCTTGGCATCTGGACCTAGTTCCAGATCTTTTGATCCATCAGTCGGGTCAGTTTCATCGCTCCCTCCCCTCTCAGAACCTCACTGCTTGGTTCCTCCAGTTCCAACCTTAGCCAGGCTTCCTCAATTATCTCACTCCGTTCGAGATATTTTGATAGCTTCATAAATCTTCCACTCGGAAGATTTATTTGAGTAAGTGGAAACGCTTCACATATTGGGCTCAAGGAAGGGACATAGATCCTTTCACTGCTTCCATCCAAATAGTCCTTGATTTTCTAGCTGAACTCTTCCATGCAGGTTCATCTCCTTCTACTCTTAAAGTTCAATTGGCAGCTATTTCTAACTTTCATGTGGGGATTTCTGAGTCTGCCTTAATGTCCCACAAGCTTTGCAAGGCCTTTTTGAAAGGAGTTTTTCTTCTCAGACCTCCTATAAGAAATCCTCCTCCTCCATGGGACCTAAATTTAGTTCTGAGTTCTTTAATTCTTTCCCCTTTGAACCTGCAGCCTCCTGTTCTTTAAAATTGCTATCATGGAAAACGCTCTTTCTGGTAGCTATTACTTCAGCTAGAAGAGTTTGAACTTCATGCACTCAGCTGTCGACCTCCTTATCTGTTGTTCCATAAGGACAGGGTATCCTACGAACCAACCCGTCCTTTTTGCCTAAGGTAGCCTCGACGTCTAATCTAAATCAAAGCATTGACCTCCTGTGTTTTTCCAGAATATTCCAATAGGTCTGAACAAAAATTACACTGGCTAGATGTTCATCGTCAGTTAAGGTACTATTTGGATAGAACAAAACAATTCAGAAAATCTGACCAGCTGTTTGTCTCCTATGCAGAAGGCAGGAAGGGACTTTCAGTTTCAAAGGTATCATTATCTAGATGGCTAACATCTCTGATTTCCCTTGTTTATGAAATTAGACACCAAAGGCTGCCTAACAAACCTAAGGCCCATTCCACCAGAGCTTTGGCTACTTCCATAGCCTTCCAAGACAGACTGCCTATTGACACCATTTGTGCAGCGGCTACTTGGGCTACTCCTCACACTTTCATTTCTCATTATAAGTTGGATTTAGCTTCTAGGCATAGAGCTAACTTTGGTTCCACTGATGTTCTTCATCTCACATTGCTGCAGTCCTTACACTTGGGTAGTCCGCTGTCCCCGGTCGGCCCGACTATCAAAGTATAAGGCTGACGTCGGTCAAGGCGCATTTGACTGACATCAGGACGTCAGGGTACAAATGCGCATGACCGACGTCATATCCTCAGTCTTTTTTGCCGCATGGTCCGATGCAGAAGCAGCATTGCAAGTGCCGGTTGGCGTTCTGAAATTTTTCGATTCCGGAGTTTCAGACCGAGTCAAAGTTGGCTAAGTACCCGTTGGGAATATTTTAGTTTTTCTTGCCTCAGTGGTTTACGGATGTCAGAAAAAGTGAATAATTGTATTTCTTGTGGGAAACAGATACCGCATAGAGATTATCATACTTTGTGTATTCCTTGTTTAGGGCCTGAGCATGACGTTGTTGGGTGTCGCTCTTGTGCTAGATTCAATAAGCGCACTATAAAGAGAAGGTTAGATTGTGCCAGGTTAGTCTTCGGGAAGCGGTGCAATTATAAAATGCCGTCGGATGCTCCGACGCCCGCTTCTTCGAAGAAGCGCAAGGACAAAGCAGTTAAGCCTAGGTTAGAAGAACCGTCCGTACCGGACGCCGGTTCTTTAGAGGTGTCGGTGGATCCGGTGGTTCCACCGGAGGTTTCTTTGGGATCCCAGGGAGAGACTTTGTTGTTGCAGGATGTGGCCTCTCAGGAGGCAGGTCAGGCTGAAGGGGCTTCTCAGGCTACTATACTACCCTCCCTTCCTAAGGTGGTTAGGCCCTCTCCTTCTGTTTCCAAGGCTTCTCCCAGAGGCAGGCCAGGTTTGGCTTCAGTTGGTGGCACCCCTAGTTCTTCTGGAACTGTGCCCAAGAAGCATATGCTTAAAATGGCAGAAGATTTGATTAGGGGTTCCTTGCCCCCTCCTGATAAGAGACCTAGGGTGGAGCCTGAGTTAGGGAGTTTTGAGCAGGCTTCGGATGTTTCAGAGTCTTCGGCTGAAGACTTGCAGCAGTATTCTCCTTATTCTGATTCTGAGGTGGATGATTCTACTCCTTCTGCTTCTCCTCCTGAGGATTTTTCTTTTTCAGAAACTCTTCATTCCATGAGGGAACATTTTAAGTGGGAAGGTCAGGACTTCTCTGATTCCAGGAAAAGGCTTAGGGAATTTTTGTTTTTACCCCAGCATAGGCCTTTGGCTATACCTCCTGTTTTGGATGTGGTGGAAGATGTTTTTACAGAGGCTTCTCTTAATCCTGATTCTTTGCCTCCTGCTCCTGTTAAACCGGATAGGTATTACAGGGTGCCTGAAGCTCATAAGTATCTTTTAAGAGTCCTAGGGCGGACCCAGAAACTGTTAGTCAGGGGCCTAAAGGTGTTAAGGCTTCTGTTGTCAAGAATCCGGTTCCTTCTGATAGAGGCCAGGGCTTTGGATAGATGGGGAAAGAAGGTTTATACTTCCTCCACTCTAGCTATGAGGGCTTTGAATTGCCAGTTTCACATGTTGAAATACCAAAACTATCTTCTTTCACAATTGAAGTCTAAGGTTGATGCTCTGGCGGAAGGTATTGATTGTAAAGAGTTGCAAGATTTAGTACATGTTTCTGAACAGGTGGGTAAGCATTCTTTGCAATGTGGTTTTGATGCTGTACAGGCCTCGTCTAGGGTGGCTGCCACTGGGTCAGTTATTCGCAGGCACGCCTGGCTGAGGGATCAGAATTTATCTGACCATGTTAAAACAAGGATTTTAGATGCTCCTTTACAATCTGATGTGTTGTTTGGTTCTCCTGTTGAGTCAGTTTTAAAGAAAATGGAAGACAAGGCTAAGTCTATGCAGACTGTTAAAGATTTTTTGCAGGTTCAGCCTCCAAAGTTTAGTAGAAATTGGCCTGCTAAGGGGTGGGCGATCCTTCTTATGATTCCCAGTCTAGGGGTAGATCTAGGCGTGGTAGGGGCAGAGCTCAGGGCTCTTTCAGGCCTAGAACAGGGAGTTCTCCTGCACAGTCTTCGGGTGAGGGCAGGGGTCAGTCCTTTCGTAAACAGACCCAATGACCTACCTTTTCAGCTGCCAGAGCCTTCTCGTCTGGCAGCACTTTTGGGAGGAAGGTTGGCACTTTTCAAAGAAAATTGGAGTTTAATTACCCAAGACAGATGGGTATTGGATATCATACACCACGGTTACAGGTTTTATTTCCATACCTTGCCTCCTTTCAAAGGCATGCCAGACGTTCCTCCTCCACAAAGAATAGAGGCTCACAAGCAAATTTCTCTGTTACTCCAAATAGGGGCCATTCAGCCGGTCCCTATGCCAGAGGTGGGCCTAGGATTTTATTCTCGCCTGTTCCTAGTACCAAAGAAAGGGAACACGTGGAGACCAATTTTGGACCTATCTATCCTCAACACTTATCTGGACATTCCCAAGTTCAAAATGTTGGCGTTACAGCAGCTTTTACCTCTGCTGGGCAAAGATCATTGGATGGTAACTTTAGATCTCAAGGAGGCTTATCTTCATGTTCCTATCAGACTGAGTTGCAGGAAGTATCTGCGTTTTCGAGCTGGGACTTCTCATTATCAGTTCTCTGCATTGCCCTTTGGCTTATCTACTGCCCAGAGTGTTCACGAAAGTTCTGGCTCCAGTGATAGCTTTCCTCAGGTTAAAAGGAATACAGATTTATCCTTATTTGGACGATTGCCTGATTCTGGCTCAAGGAAGGGCGAGCTTCTTCATCATTTGGATTATGTGATAGCAGTGCTAAGATGCCTGGGGTATTCTGTGAGCGAAATAAAGTCCAGTCTAGTACCCTCTCAGGACATGTGCTTTCTGGGTTTGAGACTGAATACAGCATCCCAGATGGCCTTTTGACCCCGGACAAACAAAAGAATCTTTCCCTTTACTTTCATCAGTTGTCTCATCAGTCCAGGCTGACTGCAAGGACAGTCCTTCAAGCCTTGGGGTTCATGGCATCTTGTATTCTGGTGCTTCCCAATGCCAAACTGCATATGAGGAAGCTACAATGGTATCTCAAAATGTATGGACACAGCACTGCCAGGATTTGGACACTGTCATTCAAATAATACCTTGCATTCAAAAGGAATTTTTGTGGTGGGCTCAGGAATGTCACCTAAACAAGGGACTCTCTGTGACCCGGCCAGAGGCGAGTCAGATTCTAACGACAGATGCCTCAGACATAGCTTGGGGAGCTCATCTGAATGGAAAGTGGATACAAGACAAGTGGCCTGCCAGACTACAGCATCTACATATCAACTTGAAAGAGATGTTAGCAGTCCAGTTTGCATTAATAGCTTTCAAGGATTTACTTCTTCCAGGGCAGGTGTTTATTCTAACAGACAACACAACTGTCATGTGGTACATCAACAAGCAAGGCGGAACACATTCTTATCCCCTCTGCAGGCAAGCAATGATTTTGCGGGAGACTGCTCTCAGTTTACAGCTAAATCTTCAGGCAAGGTTTCTGCCAGGAGCACAAAACTCCTTAGCAGATGTGTTGAGCAGACAAATTATGGATCCCCACGAGTGGAAATTGGATCCTCATGTATTTCAGAAATTGACAGTGTCATGGGGAACTCCAGACATAGATCTGTTCGCTTCTCCACTAAACCACCAGCTGCCAAAGTTTTGCACAAAAAGGTTTCATCCCACAGCTTGGAAAGTGGATGCTCTTTCTTTCAATTGGAGCAATCTTCATGTGTATGCCTTTCCGCCTCTGCCTCTCCTCCCAAAGGTACTACTAAAGGCCAGACAAGACAAGCCAAGGATGATTTTGATAGCTCCAGATTGGCCTCGACAACATTGGTACCCATTACTGAGAAGCCTGGTACGGAAGCCTCCATGGCCTTTACCTTCGATTCCACACCTGTTGTCTCAGGAGGACAGTCATTTGCTCAATGTCAAGCTTCACTCTCTGCACCTAACAGCCTGGCATATTCTGTTTTGAACCGTAGTGGGCCTCCACTTCCTCAGCAAGTTTTGAATGTTATTTTGGAAGCTAGAAGGCCTAGTACAAGGAAAGTGTACGCAGATAAATGGAAGAGATTTTTATTTTGGAGTGCAGCAAAGGAATTTGATGTTTCTGAGCCTAATTTAAGTGTGGCTCTTCAATATCTTACTGAGTTACTGGACAAAGGTTTGTCCTTCTCTTCTATTAAGGTTCATGCTGCAGCAATTGCGGCTCACTATGATTGTGACCCACCATTGTTTTCTCATCCTTTGTTCAAGCAATTTCTTAGAGGGGCAAAGAATATAAGACCCCCACGAATAGCTCCTACTCCTGCTTGGGATCTCAATTTTGTGTTGGAGAAACTCACTCTACAACCTTTTGAGCCTGCAGCTACTGCTGAATTAAAGTTTTTATCATGGAAGACTGCTTTTTTGTTGGCTATTACCTCTGCAAGAAGGGTTTCTGAGTTACAGGCCCTTATGGCGGTTGAGCCTTTCTTAATTTTCCATAAGGATAGGGTATCTTTCGCACTAATCCTTCCTTTATGCCTAAAGTGGTTTCTAGTGTGGCTTTAAACCAAACTATTCATTTGCCTACTTTTTATGCAAATCCCCAAAATAAAGGGGAAAAGATTTTGCACACTTTAGATGTACACAGGCAGTTGCGGTATTATTTGGACAGAACTAAGGGGTTCAGGCAGTCTCAGCAGTTATTTGTTTCTTTTGCTTTGAGTTCTCAGGGCAAGCCTGTGTCAAAACAAACTATTTCTAAGTGGATTGGGTTTTGCATTGCTTTCTGTTATTCCCATCATGGCAAGGAAATTCCAGCTGGGATTAGGCCTCATTCCACTAGGGCTACTGCCACTTGACAGCTTTTTGAGGGGGGTGGCAACTAAGGATATTTTGGAGGCAGCTACTTGGAGTTCAGTGCATACTTTCTCTAGGCATTATCACCTTCCACTTTACTCTAAATCCAGGGCTGGTTTTGCCACTGCTGTTTTGCAGGGCATTTTGGCAGCTCCTGCTTCCTTATAGTTTAGCCATCCTCCCTTACCTCTGCTTTGGGATTCTACCCAAGTGTAAGGACTGCAGCAATGTGAGATGAAGAACATAGTACAGTTTTGTACCTACCATAAATGTAGATGTTCGAAGATCCACATTGCTGCAGTCCAATTTACCCTCCCTCCTTCCCCTCTTGGAGGCGGTTGTGTGGGTTGGGTTGTCAATAGGGGGTATATTGTATATATTGTACATATTATTAGTGCTAGGATGGTTGGTTGTTGGTTTGCTGTCTTTTGGTTTTTGACCTTTATTTCTAGGGTCTTCTGACATCTGGGGCAAGAAAAGACTGAGGATATGACGTCGGTCATGCGCATTTGTACCCTGACGTCCTGATGTCAGTGAAATGCGCCTTGACCGACGTCAGCCTTATACTTTGATAGTCGGGCCGACCGGGGACAGCGGACTACCCAAGTGTAAGGACTGCAGCAATGTGGATCTTCGAACATCTACATTTATGGTAGGTACAAAACTGTACTTTCTCAGGAGTCTGTTCCGTTAGGCCACCCGGGACAAGGTGCTAGGGACGCGGTCCCATCCAGCAAGAATGAAGGCGAGATAGACAACTTAACATATAGAAGTTATGTTCTTACCATAACGTTCCATGTTAGTTGTCTTCTTCTCGCCTTCTTAATCCCCACCCTCCTTCCCCCTGGCCTGGACAGACCTAGAGGAGTTGTGATTGTGACCTCTCTTTCTACCACCTCTTTACTTAGGCATATGCTGCTTGGCATATTTCCTGAATCAGGATGTAGGTCACCCTTCTTTCTCCCTGTTGTTAGAGGTGGACTCTGTTTATAATTATTCTGTTACTATTATAAGCTGGGGTTAGCTTACAAACGAGATCTGAGGTAACTCTCGCCTAGCATTGTGGGATATAAGGGGAGCCTCGAGCCGGTGGAACCAACTCTCGAGCTTTTAGAGTGGCGAGTGGGGCCGAGGTCGCTCGAACCCATCCAGCAAGAAGAAGGCGAGAAGAAGACAACTAACATGGAACGTTATGGTAAGAACATAACTTCTATTTTAAATACAATGCATCATGGTATAGTCTATTAAACAATTAGTCAATTAAGCTCAGTTAATGGGTAACTACTAGAGCTAAGCATCAAGTAAAAAATCAATCAAACAGTATGTCACAGAAAGCTTACTTTCATTTTCTTAAAAACAATATAAAATACTCAGAAACTTGTTAGTAACTGACAATGGAATGGAGGTGGTAAAAGCAGATTTATTATGTTTTCTTTTAGAAATAGTCCTTGATAACGTATTTCTTTTTAATAACAAGTACTATAAACAGAACATAGGTATAGCAATGGGTACTAGCTGCGCGAATACCTATGCTAACCTTATCATGGTTGCTTGGGAGCAACACCATCTATTAGGTCACCAAAACGTTCTATTTTATAGACGTTTTGTTGACTACCTTTTTATTGTTTGGAATGGCACCGCAGAAAGTTGCAACACTTTGCTTAACCATGTTAACTCCACCAGTGAATTTTTGAAATTCACTGCAAACTTTTCCAACTCAGAAATTAATTTTCTGGATGTTACTGTATATATAGAAAGTAATTCTTTGAAAACCAAATTGTATAGAAAACCCTGCTACCGCTTCTCCTTTTTACATCATGACAGCATGCACAACCCCAGTTTGTTCAACAACATTATTAAGGGACAAGCCATGAGAATTTCAAGGCTCTGTTGTGAAGATACTACTTTTAACAGTGAACTAGTAGAGCTTAAACAAGGCTTTATGAACAGAGGATATGAAGAGTTGGAAATTAATAAAGTTTATGCACAAATGGGTAACCTTAGGAAAACGAGAGCTAAACCATTCTTTTCTTCAGTGATAGAAGGGTCTAGGTACAATAAGCAGGTAGACATTACTCCTTCCATAATAATACCATACTTCTCACAAATACAGAATATTGTGCATGATAATTGGCACATTTTATTAGTAGATGAACAGACACACAAGTTAGTGGGAAATGCACCTAGATTCACTTTCAAAAATAATAAAACATTAAAACAGTCACTTTGTTACAAGAACAGTGAAGCAAGAGTATCTGAGACAATATTTTTTAGTACCAATAAATGTGGAAATTGTGCTTTTTGTTCCTACATTGATGAATCGAGATACTTTAAGCATCCTGATACAGGACATTTATGGGAGCTTAGATGTCAAGGGAACTGTAATAGTAGAAACGTTGTATATGTGGGCCATTGCACTGTATATTTCTCATACTATATAGGGAAGACCAATAGGTCTCTTCGAGAAAGGATAAGAGATCATGTTTATAGTATTCGTAGAAGAGAGGAATACAGTACTATAGCAAAACACGTCATACAGGAAGGATCTGAACATTCGTTTTTAGTTCAGATTTTACATATACAACCACATAATAATCGCTTAGGTAACATTATCAATGACACTGAAAATGCAGAGTTGAAATGGATTCTAAGATTAGGAGCAAACAGAGGGAGGGGTTTGAATGACACAATATCTATAAAACCAGCTTTAAATGCTAGGAAATTGAGATAACCTGCCCCCATCTGCTGTATCTACATGTATATAGGTA
>NC_056744.1:967917198-967922198 GCF_019279795.1 Protopterus annectens
CCTGGTCTGTAGTGCATGAAAAATATCTGTACTAACAATTTCATATGCTTCGTCATTTAACATTTCCAACGTCTTATTCCTATAATAGACACAGAGTCCAACACTGTAACAGGACCTCCTTTGTCTGCGGGGCATATAATAATTTCTGTGTTATTACGTAGTTCTGAAAGAGCCTCTCGTTCATTTTGAGTCAAATTGTCACATTTAATGGATGCTGAAAAACAATTCTGCTCGTAAAAGAAATTCTCAACAGCCTCTAAGAAAACCTGCAAATTATATTGTAGTGGAGGTGTATAATTACTCTTATTCCTAAAAACCTTTTGATGTTGAAAATCAGCCTGGTCTGTACCATAGAATAACTGTAATGAAACTTTACGTAAAAAAGTTCTAACAGCCAAAATGGCTTGGCTGATATCCATATTAGATGTGGGGATGAAGCTTAAACCTCTGTTGAGCACATTGGTTTCAGCTGGAGTCAAATTATGTTTAGAAAGGTTAACGACCAAACTATTCAGTTCCAAAAGTTCGACAGAACTCGTTGGTTGTGTGGATGGGAGGAGTCTTTCCTTTTCGCCCCTCTCACTGTGTCTGAGTCCAACGATCTTTTTCTGCCTGACTTTATAGGTAAAGGGGCTTGTAAAAAATTCTTACCTTCTGATTTATTGAGTTCAATTTTGCGTCTCACAACACTGGAAATGCTGGAAGAGAAAACATTGTCATCTGATTTCACGAGATTAATCTCCTGTGGTTTTGTCGCATTATTTTCAGCAAGTGTAGTATAAACTGAACGACTATTGTCAGGCGAATTAGTGTTCATGAATGCATTGTCTTTCAAAACGACCATGTTGGTAGCCAGACCACTTTTGGAAGAATCCGTCTCTTCAGACCTAGGATCGTCATGTGCCTTCCTGTTCCGCTCATTGTCACCGGGAACTGGTGCCGATGAACCAACAGTTCCAGGCAAATCTGTCCTGTCTTTGTTTTGCAAATTATTGTTTGAAGCTCTCATTTGATTAAGTTCAGTATTAGCAAATCTCGGCCAAACAAAAACACTATGCGTGAACTCTGGAATCATTATTTTATAAACATTTGGCATACGAGTATGTTTATTACTACAAATCTGGTTTTGGAATAATTTCTGCTCCCTATATCCAGTTTTTGATGACAGGATTTGACTCTGATGATTAATGCCCTTTGGTAAGCCTAAGATTGCTAGCTTTTTAATAAGTGCTATATGAGATGTTATTTATGATTTATTTGTTGTTGAGGAATGATGCCATAACACGAGTCAACGCTTGTATTTTTTGTATTTCAATTTGAATTAGCACATGAATATTAATGTTTTATAGTGGAGAAGGTTAATTTAGGAGATGCTTGTACAAAGGCGATGTGATGGATGGTTTTATGTGGTCTTAGAGAAATATACTCAGTCCGCGATTGTTTTGGGGTCGGATGGGTATATTTAGTCAATACGGAGCTTTTATATTTGTCGTATAAAATGTTTTACAATAATTTTGAAAAAGTTATATGACTTCTAGAATTTATTTACACTGGAGTGCATTTTAGGTAGACTGTAAAAGTTTACTATGCGTTCCATCCTATGTAGAGAATGTGTTATATAGGAATTGAAATGTGGTGAAATGTGCATTTTTTATCCATGTTTATATTAGAATCTATTTGCTATTAAGGAAATTATGTCATAATGTGAATGTGATTTGATTGGTGATCAAGTTTTTAAAATAATTGTACTTGCTCAGTCTAGTATGGTCTGATGAAGCTGTCGTGAAAGCGCTAACCATTGACTGAGTGCACTCCGAATTAAAATGGATTTATTTTACTTTCAAGTATCCTGAGCTGTTCTGTAAATCGTATGGTGCTGGAATTAACTGTGGCTTACAGATTTGCTGAAGAAACACGGATGAAATAGATGCATGGTTGCTATTGCTGGTGTTTTGCAACTATATTACTCATTTTTGGTGTTCCATCCAGCGTAGCATTTACCTATAGAGGTGTAGTTGCCTTTTTTATTGACTGTTTCTCTATATATCTTCGTGGCCTTTACACCTCGTAAGGACATGGCTGAAGGTAATGAAATGAATATTTATCTGAATGAGGCTAATAGTAGAAATGACAATTTTGTGCGAGAAGGCCAAGAAACATCGACTGGTTCTGCCTACTTTCAGTCGGCAGACAGATTTCAGGCACTTGTATCTGGTACTGACAATGTGTTGTTGGTATATGAAGGCGTTCGTGGTGATGTAGTAACATCTGTCGGAGAAAAGGAGAATGGTGACCTGGAGAGGGCTATTGAGAACTTGGAGAACGACCTTATTAAACTAAAAAGAATGCAATTACAAAGGCAGCATTTTGAGGCATGTTTACTGAATATACCCAGAGGATTACGGGTTCTCAAATTGCCGACATATGGGGCACAATATCCTGAACTATTGGCCAAATGGCAGCAATTAAACCTCGAGGTGAGTGCTAAATATTTGACTTTATTGAATGAGTTCTTTAAACTGGAAGAAGATAACCTTAGAGAATCCATTAATGAACAGCAGAAAAATCTTTATGATTTGTACCAGAAGAGTAATGTAGATATTCTTATGGAACCTTTGATGGATAGCATTTCAGTGTTTGAAAGGAAGTTGCTTATACAAAAAAGAAGTAAAATGGATAGCGATATCCAAGACTTCCAATTAGGCCTTGTCTTTACCTGGCCTAGAACTAATGTTAATATTAATTCCAATCACGCTGTTAATGATAACAACAATGTTAACAGCGTCTCAAGTAACAGCACCAGATTACAGCCTGGTGCTAGTTCAAATGTTTCCATGCAGTCTTCCAAGGAACTGTCATAGACAATAAGAAAGTGACATCAGTTTCTGAAAAAACAATACCCAACAAACAACCTATTGTGTCTAACTGCTCTGTACTGTGTAGCAATGATTTAATAGTCATTGAATCTCAAACTAGAGAAGAACACCCATCCATGGATGTGCGACCGAAGGACATTATATCCAATATGCCAGGACAAAGAGGGAGCTTTCCACAGGTCCCTTTACCAATTTCCACATTCGAAAGGCAAATGAGAAGAGGGCGGTCAGTAAGTCGAGGGAGACAAAAGCACAAAATCTCACTCGAAAGAATGAATGGAAGAACTCTAAAGAAAATGTGGAATCAAGGGGAAAGGACTTAATATGGAATATTTCAGATAAAGTACTGGATGAGTATGAAGTTTCAGTCCTTAACAAAGGACTTGGCATCATTCCCTATATTGACAGTGATCTTACTGACTTAATAATTGATTTAAAAACATTTACAAGAAATGTTTTGTTGAAGTTGGAATTTGCTGGTGAAAGTTCAGATCATGTGAAACCATTTAAAAGGTCTAGTTTATATATGCCCAGTTCACACCCACTAGTATATGCATTTGATAAACTAGTTGAGGATGATTTACATAAATATTTTGAGAATGAGCATAGCAATATGACCAAGAATAGATATAATAATTTAAGTAATAAAGAAAGGATTGCTATAAAAGTTTTACAGAAAGATAGAAATGTTACCACTTGTCCAGCTGATAAAGGTGGACCTATTGTTCTGATGAATACAGATGCTTATAGAGCCTCAATGCTAAGCATGCTAAATGAAAGTAAGTTTTATGGTATTATTGATAGAGTAACAGCTGAGAATAAGGCTGATAGTTAAAACCATATTGAAGGGTTTGTTAGATTCTGGTGATATCACCATTGATTTATTTAATTTTTTTCTAGTTGAAACATCAGTGATCCCTATAATAAAAGGCCTTCCTAAAATCCACAAAGATGGTACTAACCCGCCCATGAGACCCATGGTCTCTGGGAGAGGGTGGTGTACTGAACCATTGTCCGTGTTTATAGAACAATATTTGAGACCTTTGATTGGCAACAGTTTGAATATATTGAGAGATTCACAGCAATTTCTAAATTAATTTTTTATTTTTTGTGAAAACAACAGGGATCATTTCAAGGAGAGTATACTTTTAACTTTAGATATACAATCATTATTCACTGTAATCCCTAACATGTTAGGTATTGATTCTGTTAGATGTTTTTTGAACAGGCACAGTACTTAGTGAATCTTTGATCAACTTGATTAGCCTGTTTCTAAAACTGATATTAGAAAATAACGCATTTTCATTTGTTGAGTTTGTGTATCACCAGCATGATGGCGTAGCTATGGGCACTCCATGTGCCAGTAGCTACGCCAACATGGTATTAGTCCTATGGGAAGAGGATTGCCTCTGTAAGATGGATTTATATATGAGACATGTTCTTTTTTACAAACGTTTTGTGGATGATGTGTTTATGTTACATATGTTTGTTGGTCATCTGAATAAGACTACTGGGTTTTTGAGGTTTACATTGGTTGCCTGATACAAACAGGTCAGCTTTTTAGACATCCTTATTGAGAAATTGGATGATGGTAGCTTTATCACAGGTGTACATAGGAAGGATTGCCATAGGAACACCTTATTACATAGAAGCAGCATGCACCCTAAGCATGTATTTCAAAATGTAGTAAAAGGTCAGGCTATGCGGACCTCTAGACTTAACAGCACCAATCAAGGTTTCAATCAAGAATTGGAGGGCTTGAAATCCAGGCTTTTAGACAGGGGATATACCCAGTCTGATATTGCTACTGGTATGCAAGATATACATTCCTTGAGAAACAATAGAGCTAAGCCTTATTTTTCACATGGAGGTGGAAACGAACCTCACATGAGTGTTCAATCTGATACTAGGATAAAAGTACCCATGTATTTTACCAGAGATAGAAGTAATATTTACAATATCTTTGAAAAGCATTGGGGTATTCTTCTTACAGACCCTGAAATAGCTAAAATGGTAGGAGACAAACCTAGGTTCAGGTATAAAAATAGAAAAAAACATTAAAAGGCTGTTATGCCATACAGATGCAAACAAGAGTAAACCTGAGATGAAGGGAACCCACCCTTG
>NC_056744.1:967923902-968018300 GCF_019279795.1 Protopterus annectens
CCTTTAAAAAGGTTTTTTGGAAAGGGGAAAAAAAAAATATGAACCACACAGACAGCATAGGATCTCTGGCCATCATTGGAAATGCAGGAACCAAACAATCGGTTTGAGAGATCCAGGTGAGGCTGACCAGAAAAATGCCAGATTGGATAAGGGATGGATCCAGAACCCAATGAGGATGAACCAGGTTACATACATCCATTCAGATTATGAAAAAGTAGACCCACCCCACTGCAGACTTCTTGCTCTCCTGCTTGATTTTGGTCAAAATATCCTTAACTTTAGGTCCAAACAAGGTGGAGCCATCAAGTAAGGGATGCCCTCAAGCTTCTTGCAGTCAAAGGCAAATCCATACATAGCAGCAAACTGAAATGTTGACGTGTACTGCTTGGCCAAACTATCTACTGCTCTGAACAGCAAACGCATGGATATGCTCAAAGTCAACATCTTGGTAGCCAACTAAGCCTCCATTTCTCAGCTATCATCTGCACAGTTACAGACTTGGCAACCACATTAAATCATGTTTCGCTGTAGTCTAGCCAGGTTAGCCAAGTAGCAACAGGAAAACTATACAAATTTCGGCCAAAGTCCAATATCAAAAACCAAAGTAGAAACAGAAAAAACATTGCGGTCAATACAGTCAGATGATCTGATGAAGGGCTGATGGCCTTAAAGCTCTCATCTATTCTGTTTTCTCATTTTTTTGTTATTTTTTTTAAAGTGGTTTTAAACTGGCCTTTCTACTTAGGTTAGCAAAGTAGTTCAGCACATAAAGAGGAAAACGGGCTAAAGCATATGTGCTCTTCCCGAATCTGCAGACTCTCTAGACTATTTGTAGGATGAACAGACATACACTCCTTTGAGACTTCCTTTTTGGAGGCTGTGGCTACTACAATGGCATTGACCATATGCCCCTTGCTCCCAAAAGTCCAATTTCTGGGTGGAACTAAAACATTGGTTGGCATCCTCAAGAGGAGATCCACCCATCTAGTAGTCTGGGTGGGGGGGGGGGTCCAACCCAGACCATGGACAGGCCTGCACCAAAGGTCTCAAGGAAACCTGACTCCTCAGGGGAAGGAGCTTTGGACATCCAACCCCCCCCCCTCTCAATTCCAGAAGATCCATCCTCCCCTCTGTCTCATCAATTCCAGAACAATTGCCAAAACAAGCATCATCACAGGGAAATTTTAGGAAACCTTCACCTCCATCGATGTCAGTATCCTCAACAAAGTAACAAATCCAGAAAGGACTCGTCTCCTCATACACAGATGCTTCTCCTGGGGAGGAGACTCAGGAGAAAATAAGGACACCTCAGAGGAGCTTTGGCTGAAGGACTGCTTGAGGCCTCAGTGTAGGCTTTTCTTAATCAAGATTATGGCAAATCACGGTAACAGACTGCACGATCGGGATGGATACAACACTGAGCATGACTTCCCCAACCTCCACTCAGGACAAGATCCTCTCCACAACCTTGAACACTGACTGTCAACACTGGATAACTAGGGAAGGACCTCCTCTGATCTGAGGAACTAGGAGAGGCACCCACCCCAGCTTCTGACCTGGCCTGAGATGAGCTGTCGCAGACCGTGGTCCCAAGGGGCAGGGAGGGCTCCAAACCCTTCAGAGTATCTGTTCTGGGGTGCTGTCAGCTCCAAAATGACAGAGGTCGAATATATCAAGGTTGAAGATGGAGTCAAAGGCAACTGAGCTGTCTGCACCGATTGTGTGTGTGTGTGGGGGGGGGGGGGTTTGAGCAGTTTCCAAGACTACCAGATTTGAATGGCAGACTGCTGAAGGAGCAACCACAATAGGGGCAGAGTAGCCGATCTTTTTCATTTTCTGAGCAGAGAGAGGGAGGGAATGATCCCAAAGTCGAAGTCAAAAATCAATCTGCGCCTGCCAAAAGGTCTGCATCATCTTGTACAACTCTACCTTCCTAACACTAAGTGGACCTTGTGGACTTGGAGGAAATACAGCTTAGTGGGCCAGTGTGGGGTCTGTGCATGTCCTGTTGTCTAAGCAACAAAACATCAGAGTTGAGATGGCTCTGGGGAGAAAACTGGCTCCACATTGGCCACTAGGGTCAGCAAATAGTACAGAGCAGGGTCTGTAGCCAAAAAAGGACTGGGCACCTAAGAGGTGGGATCATGTGGTTCTGACAGCACTGATTAAGAATCCTGGGATCTGGGCTGTACTGCCAATACCAGAGCCAAGGTAACAGATGACCTTAGGGTTTTCTGTACTGGCTCGAAGATAAAAACTCGGCAGACTTCTAGCACTTTTTTTTTCTTTATACTTGTCCTTTTCTTTCTTTTTCTATCTTTACCCTTAAGGTCTATCCATCTTAGCCTTCTCCAAGGACATTTTAACTGGAGATGCAGATTTAGAAGACAATGCTGCCAAAATGGTTTACCTTTAAATAGGCGAATTGCACATGTGCGTGTACGCGAAACGGCGACTTGAAAAAGCGAAAGTTACAATGTAAAAGACAAAAAATGTCGAAAAACATTTAGTGGAATTTTTTTTTCGACATAGCACCACCACAATCATCTCCGTGTGTTTATAATCACGCCATGAACATCAAAGCAAACAAAATAGTGATTCTGTCCACGAATGTAGCACATTCAAGTCCCATGTTTACAATAAAGAAAATATAACTGTCAGAAATGCCTGATTTCCCAGTGTACGCCTATAGAGTGAAGTAATCCAGATAGTTTATTGTAAAGAAGACTACAATTATGAGAATAAGCAGTATTTTGCGACCAATTTAACAAATCCCCTAGGAGTGAATTCAGTACGTTTTGTTAGGAGATTAGTAAAGGATGCTTCTTTATCCAATAATCTCCTACGCTTTGGTGAGGAAGGCAGACATAACAGTATCCTACGTCTCAAATCATCAACATGGTTTTGCTCAAGTTGCACAGCTTGCAGTATGTCTAGCATAGAGAGTGTTTTTTTACCCAACAAACTACGAAGCCGCCTGTGCCAACCTTCAACTGCATTCTGGCTACGAGGGTAGCCCATACCACAGGTGTCATATTGATTTCAAAAGGTGCAATCAAACAAAGGCGGCACACGTTCACTTGTGTTTCCCCTCATACCATAGCGCCGTGGCCTGCCATATATATATAGGTTTCCTTAAAGAAATTACACAATGCCCTACCCTCTTCTGGCATATCAGCTTCAATTTCATGAAAGGTATTACATATGTCCCCAGGGTCAATGAACGCTAATGCAATTATCTCCTTGCATAGTATTGCAAAGGAGATACAGGTACCAAAGTGTCCTGCCAAATGTAGACGTTGAATGTTTCTCCACACAATCTGGCAAAAATGGAACCAACAGCCTTTGGTTAATGTGTTAGGCAAATGTTTCTGAATGGAATTCACTGCAGCCCTTTCAAAATCAGTTAATACCATATTGGGAAGCAAAAATCATGTTCACAGCACAAATGCAACACAATTCTCCAAAACATATAACATATTTCACTTTTGCTGGGCAATATCCCATACACTATAGGTACCACCGTTTTGTCGATTCCACCTGTCAATGCGCAGTGTAAAGTATATACTTGTTTACATTCAGTAGTGCTAATAGGGAAAGTCCCATCTGCCATGAGGTATTCTGACTCGCAAAGCATATTCAAATTATCCCTGGTGGTTATAACAACAACATTTGTAACAACAACAGAATAAACTCACAAGAGACAAAATTATGTCTCAACTAAGCTTTACGGTACAAGTGAAACTCGACTCGAACAAGAAAGGAATATATATTTAATCACACTCAAAGCATATAAAAACGGTTAAGCGCTTTCATCTGTGTACTACAGACTTCTTCAGAACCATAATACTAACAGCTAATGACATATTTAAAAACTTTTTGGCGCCATTTTATTCATAGGTTCATAGGTTCATACTAGGCTATCTGCCCGAGGGCATTTATAAGCCTAGCCCATTGTTTTGTGGCTTACGCCACCCCTTTAGTATGGGGAACTATACCCATTATTTTGCTGTGCCTCTGTCGAGCAGTGACACTGAGGTAATTCCTGGGGTATATCTGCGATCTCCCATCCATTGGTCAAGATTTCTCTTGAACAAGGCCAGCGAGGTGCTCTGCCTCACATGTACCGGATTTTGTTCCACAGCATAGGAGTCTTTGGTGATGAATCTATCCCTCCAGCACATCCTATTAATAGCCGTGTCGAGGTTTAAGTCTCCGCCCTTGTGGCTCTGATGGATCTAGATTTTTGAGGTGAAGCATATTCATCAAATCTGGGTTTGACATGGCCTTGTATGTTAGGCAAAGGTCACCTCTGAGCAAGCGGTGGCGACTGAATAGAGCTGAGTTCTTTCAGTCGGGCAGCATAGGACAGATTTTGAGACCCTTTATCCTTTTGGTGAGGAACTTTTGTGGCCTCTCCAGCTGCTGCAAGTGTCGGGTCAGATACAAATGGGGCATTGTACTCAATCATTGGTCTGATGAGTGATGAGTAAAGGGAGACTATGACCTCCCTTGATCTAGATGAGAATCCCTTCATGATAAGGTGGGCAATGTAGAAGGACTTCCTAACTACTTTAGCTACATGGGTGTCGAATGACAGACTACTATCAACCTGGGTCCCCAGGTCCCTGATAACTTCTTCTGTGCTCAGTGGATTGCCACCTATTTGGTAGCTAGGTAACCTTGTTTTTCCGAAGGGTATGACTATGCATTTTTGGCATTTAACTTTAGGCCGTGGCTCTGGCACCAGTTATCCGCTTCTGTGAGACCCTTCTGAAGGATATCTGTGTCAGATGTGTTTTCTACTATGGCCCAGTTTGCAGTCATCTGCAAACTTTGTCAGCCATAACCCTCCTGTGTTTGCTTGTACTTGGAAAAGTAGATGCCAAACAAGAGTGGGCCCAGGACTGAGCCCTGTGGGACACCACTTGTGACAGGCTTTGAGTCTGACATGGCGCCAGCAACTCTGACCCTGTGGGTTCTGTCACTCAGCCAGTTTGCAACCCATCTTGTGATGTATGGGTTAACATTTAAGCTGATGAGTTTTTCAATGATACCCGAGTGGGGTATTGTATCGAAGGCCTTAGCCAGATCGAGGTAGGCTGTATGGACTGCCTTTCCTCATCAATGGCTTTGGTGACTGTTTCAAAAAGTCAACCAAGTTTAAAAGGCATGATCTGCCTTGACAAAGCCAAACTGGGTTGGATCCAAAGTCTGCAAATTCCCTATGTCTTTATTTATGAGGTCCATTATGATCCTCTCCATGGCTTTGCAGATAAGGCTTGTCAAGCTAATGGGCCGGTAATTTCCAGGGTCTGTGGAGGCACCGCCTTTGTGAAGTGGGACCACAGTTGCAGTGCGCCACTCCCTGGGTGCGTATCCAGAGGTAAGACTTTGATTAAACAGCTGTCCTAGCTGTGGGTTTAATTCCTCATTGAGTTCGTGGAGCACACAGCCGGGACACCATCGGGTCCCATGGATGCTGTGTTTTTGCTTTGGAGGAAGCAGTTCTCACTTGTGCGATGCAGACGTTTGGAAGGCTGCACTCACTTGGTAGAGAGATCTCTCCTTTGGGGAGGGGGGAAGTTTGCACTGAACCTGTCAGCCAGTATGTTGGCAATGTCTGTAGGATCAGTAATCTTCACATCATTTTGAACTAGTTCTGAGCATATCTGGGAGTTTCCTCCTAGGTTTCTAACATAGCTAAAGAAGGCCTTATGATTGTCTTTTGAGTCTTTAGCTATTTTTCTCTCGAAATTTGCTTTGGATGATTTTATGAGAGCTCTTAGTTTTTTACTTATAGTGATAAAGGGTGTCTTACCTTTTAAGGATTTTGCTCTATCTTGTAGTAGCTTCCTCCTTTTGTTGTAGAGTTTGTTTATGGCTGGGGTCCACCAGACTGGACGCTTGCCTTTGGTACAAAGAGTCTTTGTTTTGCTTGGGATTGCCTTATCCATGCAGTCCTGCAGGTGCTGGTAGAAGGCGTTTGTAAGTGATTCAGCGGCTTGAGTATTGTTTTCCGCCGCTCGGGGCCTGAAAGGAGACCACACTAGTCTTTAGAAGTGTGAAGTCGGCTTTTGAGAAGTTCTTTACTGTGGTCTTTTATTTCAGGTGGGGTGGGATGAGGACCTCCAGCGAGATTAGTTTGTGATCTGATCTCACCAGTGAGGGGTATACTCCGTGTTGAACATTGTGCTCCCATGTTCGTGATGATGAGATCAAGTATGTTATCTCCTCTTGTGGGATGGTGACTAGTTGTTCCATGGCATTTGAGTTTATGAATTCCAGGAACTTTTGGGCTAGGGTGTTTGGGCTTGAGTAGTGTTCCCAGTCTATATTAGGGTAATTGAAGTCACCTAGTATGATGGTGTTTGGTGATGCATTTATCCCTCTAGTGTTTTCAGGAAGGCCATGTGAGTTTCCTGAGTTTGTGAGGGTGGCCTGTAACATGCTACAATTTGCAGAGCAGTCTTGCCTATGGTTAATTGCACCTGGATGGTCTCCGATGCATCGTGCATTGCCACCAGTCTTGAGGTGTGGGTGTCCTTGATGAATATGGATACCCCTCCTTTCTTGGTATTGTCCGGATTTTGGGGCCGGAACGCATGATATGAGGTAAAACCTGATAGCGCTGGGGTGCTCTCAGGAGCCTTGAACCAGGTTTCTGTCACAGCACAGACATCGATGTTCTCCATACTGAGAAGGGCCTCGAAAGTGCGTGCATTTTGAGATTTAGACTTCTGGCATTGAGCAGCATTACCCTTAGTTTTTTCCTTTTTGTGTTCTAGGGTGGTAGGTTTAGAATTTGAGCCTTGCCTAAAAAGGCACTACGGGGTGGCAAGAGCCTTTGCCAATATCCGAATCCCAGGGTGACAGGTGCAAGCCGCCCCTTGAAGCAGCGTGGCTTGTCCAGCATGTCATCCCAGGCAGACAGATACTGGATCCCCTTTGAATGACACCAGTGTTTAAGCCAATTGTTAAAGCTGATCATCTTATCTCTGTATTGTGGCATCATTCTTGGTGAAGGTAGGATACTGCTCAAGGTCAGGGTCATACCTGCCTGGGCTACATAATCAGAGAGCTCCTCAATGTCTCTTTTCATGTAGTCCAAGGAGGTACGCCTCAGGTCGCTTACACCAGCGTGGACAATGACTGAGTCATATTTGTACCTGCTGTTGAGAGACCTGAGTGCTTGCGTTATGTGGCGGATTCTAGCGCCCGACAGGCAGCTTACTGTGACCTTCTCCTTACTCAGTCTGGTGAGCGGACATCAGTGTGTCTGACTATGGAGTCACCGATGACTAGTGTGTCTGGCATTGTGTTTGGCCTTAAGGGCTGTGACTGTTTGACACTCTGACTGTGAGGTCTATGTGTTGCGGGTGTTGTGTTCTGAGGTGGTGGTTGTTTGGGTGTCTGCTTTGGTGGCCTCTGCTGTTTTGGTAGATTTTGATCAGAGCCTCCCAGTATGTCTTTGTGTGTTTATGTGTATGATTTGAGGTTGTAATGGTACTATGTGAGACTGGGTCTATAGTGTGTGTGGTAACCTTCTCCTCCTGACTGGTCTTGCCAGTCCTATGTTGAGAGAGCTCAGCCTCCAGTTTGGCCGTATAGTTGCATCTCTCGCATGTATTTGTGTTTTGTGGGAGGAGGAAAGGGTTGTCTGTGTACATGAGGCAATTGAAACATTGCCTCAATATTCCCAGGTTCACCAGCTGAGCAGGAGAGGACACTAGCAACTGATCCTCGACATGTTAGAAGGGTAGACAAAAACTTTAAAAAGATTCCGGGGACGGGGTGACCGAGAAATGGGGGTTGCCTTTTGGGGTACTATCTATGACAAGAGTGCCGATCAAGGTAATAAGTACTGTAGGAGCAAGTGCTAGGTTTAATAGATAGAGAATAGTCTACTTGGAGTCAAGTAGAGTTGATCTTTTAGTTATAGGATACGCTGATTTGATCAGTAGTATAGTTCGAGGAAGGTAGTTTTAAGGAAAATTTGAAGAGTGGACTTTAGGTAGCCGAATAGTTTAAACCTGCTTAACCGCACTGCCCTAGTGTGCAACAGTGGCAGCTCCGCGATAAATCGCTTAAATCGCTTAACGCTTAGCGCCGCTTTTATACCAGGGGCTGGAAAAGCTAGAAACTGGCCCAAACGACCAATAAACTACTAGTTACTGGCTGAAACCTCACAAAACTGGACAAAAGGCAGCTCAATGCTTCCCACTCCCACTGGTAAGCAAGGTAGCTTCCCTTCCCCAAATAAGGCAAGGAAACAGTACACAGGAACTACAACCAAAGCCCAGGAATCAGCAACTCTGAAACTGGACTAAACTAGTAAAGCAGGAAAAACAAGAGATATTTTTTTTTTTTTTTTTTTTCACAAAACAGGCAGAAACAGGTACAGCAAACACTTATAAATGCTATGAATCAGCTACTACAGCTTACACAGAAGAATTTGCTACAAATACAGTCAAATAGTAACAAACAAGGATTCCAAGTGCAATATTAAGTTAAAAGCAGTAAAAACAGCTTCAATGTAACAGAAAGGCAGGCGAAATACAGTTGCTAGGTATTCAGATGTGGAAAGCAACAAAAAATATACTTAGTATCAAGAAAAGTCCCTTATTCAGCTCTCTGCAGCCTGGATTACTCTGCTGGCCCACGTGGAGTCTGTGCTGAGTAGGTACAAGCTGAAAGTTTTATACCAGGGGGCTGGAAAAAGCTAGAAACTGGCCCAAAACGACCAATAAACTACTAGTTACTGGCTGAAACCTCACAAAACTGGACAAAAGGCAGCTCAATGCTTCCCACTCCCACTGGTAAGCAAGGTATTCCCTTCCCCAAATAAGGCAAGGAAACAGTACACAGGAACTACAACCAAAGCCCAGGAATCAGCAACTCTGAAACTGGACTAAACTAGTAAAGCAGGAAAGCAAGGTAGCTTCCCTTCCCCCAAATAAGGCAAGGAAACAGTACACAGGAACTACAACCAAAGCCCAGGAATCAGCAACTCTGAAACTGGACTAAACTAGTAAAGCAGGAAAAAAAGAGATATTTTTTCTTTTTTTTTTTTTCACAAAACAGGCAGAAACAGGTACAGCAAACACTTATAAATGCTATGAATCAGCTACTACAGCTTACACAGAAGAATTTGCTACAAATACAGTCAAATAGTAACAAACAAGGATTCCAAGTGCAATATTAAGTTAAATGCAGTAAAAACAGCTTCAATGTAACAGAAAGGCAGGCTAAATACAGTTGCTAGGTATTCAGATGTGGAAAGCAACAAAAATATACTTAGTATCAAGAAAAGTCGCTTATTCAGCTCTCTGCAGCCTGGATTACTCTGCTGGCCCACGTGGAGTCTGTGCTGAGTAGGTACAAGCTGAAAGTTTTATACCAGGGGCTGGAAAAGCTAGAAACTGGCCCAAAACGACCAATAAACTACTAGTTACTGGCTGAAACCTCACAAAACTGGACAAAGGCAGCTCAATGCTTCCCACTCCCACTGGTAAGCAAGGTAGCTTCCTTCCCCAAATAAGGCAAGGAAACAGTACACAGGAACTACAACCAAAGCCCAGGAATCAGCAACTCTGAAACTGGACTAAACTAGTAAAGCAGGAAAGCAAGGTAGCTTCCTTCCCCAAATAAGGCAAGGAAACAGTACACAGGAACTACAACCAAAGCCCAGGAATCAGCAACTCTGAAACTGGACTAAACTAGTAAAGCAGGAAAACAAGAGATATTTTTTCTTTTTTTTTCTTTTTTTCACAAAACAGGCAGAAACAGGTACAGCAAACACTTATAAATGCTATGAATCAGCTACTACAGCTTACACAGAAGAATTTGCTACAAATACAGTCAAATAGTAACAAACAAGGATTCCAAGTGCAATATTAAGTTAAATGCAGTAAAACAGCTTCAATGTAACAGAAAGGCAGGTGAAATACAGTTGCTAGGTATTCAGATGTGGAAAGCAACAAAAATATACTTAGTATCAAGAAAAGTCGCTATTCAGCTCTCTGCAGCCTGGATTACTCTGCTGGCCCACGTGGAGTCTGTGCTGAGTAGGTACAAGCTGAAAGTTTTATACCAGGGGCTGGAAAAGCTAGAAACTGGCCCAAAACGACCAATAAACTACTAGTTACTGGCTGAAACCTCACAAAACTGGACAAAGACAGCTCAATGCTTCCCACTCCCACTGGTAAGCAAGGTAGCTTCCTTCCCCAAATAAGGCAAGGAAACAGTACACAGGAACTAGAACCAAAGCCCATGAATCAGCAACTCCGGAACTGGAGTAAACTAGTAAAGCAGGAAAACAAGAGATATTTTTTCTTTTTTTCACAAAACAGGCAGAAACAGGTACAGCAAACACTTATAAATGCTATGAATCAGCTACTACAGCTTACACAGAAGAATTTGCTACAAATACAGTCAAATAGTAACAAACAAGGATTCCAAGTGCAATATTAAGTTAAATGCAGTAAAAACAGCTTCAATGTAACAGAAAGGCAGGCGAAATACAGTTGCTAGGTATTCAGATGTGGAAAGCAACAAAAAATATACTTAGTATCAAGAAAAGTCGCTTATTCAGCTCTCTGCAGCCTGGATTACTCTGCTGGCCCACGTGGAGTCAAGCGCTATACTTCTTAAAAATATTTAAAGTGCTACTACAATTATCAAAAAACATCTATTTTTCTAACACACATATATGTATATCCACTATAAATACTTTAAAAATCAATTTATACTATCAGTGCATACACTATATTAAAATATTAAAATTAAGGCAATTATTGCAATTAAAATAACAATTGAAATAACAATGTTGTTATGCTATAATAACTGTAAAAAAGGTTTTATGGAAATAAAATCATTTATGCCAGGAAATTTTGCGGCATTTGTCAACATTTGCCACGGACTTTCTTTTCTACCCAGATAGGCTTTATAATTACCACCACACGGTGATATATTTACATAATAAATAATGCCAAATATAAAATTATGTGTATCACCTTTCTCTTTAATATGTCTGAACAATGCATTTTTGGTATCTTTAACCTTAATCTTGTACCTATGTTCATATATACGCTTTCTAAACTGCCTTTCTGTTTTCCCTATGTAGAAAGCAGTACATACTGTACATTTAGCGAGATAGACTATGTTCCTACTATTACAGTTTCCCTTTCTAAACTTTATATAAGTACTATTGACATCATTTAATCTACATCCAATTGCTTCATTTACTACACAACACTGTTTACAAGACCCACATTTCTTAGTGTGGGTATTTGTGGACATTTTCTGAGAATTCAAGCCATTCAATAATTTTTTTATATTTCTACCCATTTTATATAGAATACAAGGTTTTATTCCTACTACACCTTTGGCTTCATCTCCTACTAATTTATTCCAATATTTTTCCAGAATTTCTCTAACATAATTAACATGAGGTGTATAAGTCAATACACATACTCTATTAATTTCATCACTCACTTTATTCTTCCTAATAATTTTTTCTGTACCAATACCTAGAATAGGGGTATATTTATTGCCCCATTCAGTAATAATATATGTCGATAAGTCATCTAATAATGTTAAGGGATAACCCCTATTAAACATATTTCTTATATTATTGATTTCTCTAAACATTGTGTCATAATCTGACGTCATCCTTGCTACCCTTATACATTGTCCCTTAAAGATGTTTCTTAAAATGTGTTTAGGATGATTACTTGTATAATCTAGATAGCCATTAGAGAACGTTTCCTTTCTAAATAGTTCAGATTGGAAACCTGTACCCATATGTCTAATATATGTATCCAGATATGCAATACCTTCTGTATTAATATTATATGTAAATTTCAAAAAGGTACTTGTATTGAGATAATCTACGAACTCATCAATAAGTTCTATGGGTCCATCCCACAGCAAAAACATATCATCCAGAAATCTTGTGTAGTATACCACATATTGGTAATACGTACTGGTGAAAAGGTACTTAATTTTCCCATTGAAGCATAACTAAATTGGCGAAAATAGGTGCACAGGAGGCGCCCATGGCTACCCCCCCCCCCGTGATTGTTTGTAAAACTCGCCCTCAAAATATATATAGTTATGCTCAAGTACTAAGCCCACTCAAAATATATATAGTTATGCTCAAGTACTAAGCCCATCATATCAGTGATTAAATTGATACGGTCCCAACTTAAATTTGAATATCTTCTTAGACTATCACAAAAATAATCCAATCCTTCATGTCTTGGTATGCATGAAGAGAGGTCTATAACATCAATGGTTATAAATATCAAACTCCTTTTCCATCTACTAGGAGTTAATTGAGATAGAAACATCCAAGAATCTTTAACTAAGTGTGACGTATTCTCATATATGTGCTTAACCCACCTGTCAATAACTACCCCTATGTTAAATGTCTTTGATCTACTCCCAGAAATAATTGGTCTAAATGGGGGATTAGCAATATCCTTATGTATTTTCAGGATACCCACTATTGTAGCTAATAATGGGAACTCAACCTTTATAAAATTGTGGGTATCCTGAGTAATCCTATTGTCCATTAAATACTCACCCAGAGCTAAATCTATTTTACGATGTCCTATATTAATTTCATTTTGCGATATAATATCATAATTGCCTGTATCAATTAATATACTTTGTTAATATAATCTATTTTATTATAAAGAACTATACCCGCCCCTTTGTCTGGCTTCATAACTCTTATTTCATTATTATTTATTAAATCAACCAGACATTTCCTTTCATTTACATTGAAATTATCTATAAATTCATTCTTTTAAATATATTTATTATATTCATAAATATCATGACATACACATTCCTCATAATTTACTACATTCTTATGTGGGGCAGGAATAAAAGTACTTTTCTTCCTTAATTGATTCGGTAACATAATTTTATTTTCTTTTTGAAACAAATGCTAAATTTAACCTATGGCAAATTAATGTAATATCTGTTAAAACATTCACTAAATGAAATTTTACTGTAGGTGTATATTTCATACCTTTTTCAAACAGTGAAAAATACTCTTCCTTGATGTTCAAAGTAGTGTAATTAAATATCTTTATGTCATTGTGTACCAATAATATATGTTCCACATCTCGAATAATGGGCGTATTAACATTTTTGTTATTACTAGTAACATCCAGTACTTCAACGTTTGAATATGTTACATTATAATCATTAGAATTGCTGTCCATCTTTTGTTGTCCCTTTGATAGTAATTCTCTTTCCTTGCTGGTGTGTAATATCGCCCCCCCCCCCCGAAAATTCATTCCTGTATCCTTATAACCATTCCTATTTTCACTCATATTTGTTCTATATGTATGTCCACGTTCCTGCTTCCATGTATACGCCCTATTATCTTGATATTGTTCCAAATCACGTTGTATTTTCTTTTGTTTTCTCTCAAATATCTCACTAGCTTTAAAATCTGCTAATTTATACTGTTTTTCGTATAATTCTTTCCACTGAGGAAACAAAAGATCTGTCACAATATCATTATTTAATTTGTCTATTTCGCTAACTATACAACTTAATTTCTCAGCATTTTTCCTAACTAGTAACTTCATAAAGCTCATTCCAAACCTATTAAATAACTCATTAAATTCCATTCTAGTATCATGATTTAAATTCACACCCATTGGCATTTTAAAAAATCTTAAGCCCATAGGGACTATACGTAAAGCAATACATTTTGTTAAATATGCATTATCAATCTTTATACATTTTACAGTTAATAATAATTTCCCTAGACTATATATCATATCCTTTAATGTACTTCCATTATTAATATTGGACACATTTCTATTAAATTTATTAACATCATTAAAATGTCCATTTTCATTAAAATCATAACAATTTGTCAAGAAATTGTCTAGTTGGTTCAAAGTACCAGTTTTTTTTACATTGTTGTGAACCAACCAAATTAATGCCTCTGGGGCTAGATGTATTTAATACAGTACCTTTAATGTTTTCAGTTTTAGCCGTTGCTGCATACGTTTTAACAGGTAGCAGACGCTTAGGACGAGCTTCTAAGCATTCAATATCTTCGTCTACTTGAAATAAAGAAAAATCAAAGGTAATATCATGTTCTGTCGACTGACTAGTATCACGAATGTGATTTGGATCTGATAACACCCTGGTATGCTGTATATCCACAATCGAACTGTTATGTTCTCCCTGTCCGTTCGGTATGTCTACCTGAGTAGACATGTTACTAGCTGGAACCGAAATATTTTTATCAACTAGTCCTTGTTCATTTCTCAAGCAAAAAAGAGATTTTGTATCAATTTCAGTTTCCGCACTATGTTTTATAATAAAGGAACCAGTCTTCAAAGGTAGCATGTCAGCAGTCAGTCCCCTAAGATACTTAAACCCATTACACATTTCCAATTTCTTCCTATACCTCTGCCTCCCAATGGTTTAAGGGCAGTTGTATTGGGCAACTCATTGACAACATCACTTAATGTAGAAGCTAGGACTTCAGCAACTATTTTACAGGGATCCTCCACAGATAGCTCAGCACGTTGTTTCAACTGTTCTTTAACTCTCAGCACCTCCTCTTGCACTACATAGGGGGCATGGTAATGTGCTGTGCTTCTTAATGTAGAAGCTAGGACTTCAGCAACTATTTTACAGGGATCCTCCACAGATAGCTCAGCACGTTGTTTCAACTGTTCTTTAACTCTCAGCACCTCCTCTTGCACTACATAGGGGGCATGGTAATGTGCTGTGCTTTTTAGCAGCCTATAGCCATTTATATCTCTTTCAGTTACTCATCTACCCTTGCACCTTTCTTGATTTCTTCTTGTGCAACACCAATATTGCTTGACCTCAACAGCCTTTTCCTGGTAGTACTGATACCCGTCCACTAGCAACATTTCCCGACCGTTCTGAGTCCTACTTGTGCTGTATACTGCATTAACTGTGCCTGGTGCATATTCTTGCGAAGTTCCTTCCCCAGCCTGCAATACATGGTATAAATAGTCACTACTGTAAACGTTTCCGTTGTAGACACAACCTTTCAAACACTGTTTACAACCTAATATCCGATAGAAATGTGACATTTTAAACACTCTTACTTTGAGATGGTATGGCTACTTAAAATGACATACACTTGTAAGTATATTTAGTGTGAAACTATTTCGGTCATGATTACAAACACAGCTTGCAAACATTTGAAATTGTATTTCTCATATATGCCATATCAATTTACTCGCTTTCTCTCATACATTGCATACACAATTACCTCCATAGTCCCTTCCGCATCAGAGTTTGAGGTTTTACAACACTAGTGAACACCTCCAACAGCATACACATGAAAGTTTTGTAGGGAAATGTTTAAATGAACGCCAGACATACGTTATGACGTATGCGACTGTATTTAAGGTCATACTGCATCTATGCGACTGTTTAAACATCGAATTGCATTCAACAGTTGACCTTTAGTTATTCGCTCAGTTTCAGTTCGCATATATGCCAACTTGAAAATGGTAGTTCGACCATTTCTTACTCGCCCGGTTGTGTTTCACGGTTTTAAAGGTAAACCGCTGAAACAGCCAAAGCAAATAGGAATCATTTTAACACAAGCTTAGCCCATCTATCAGCCAAGGCCCTACCCCAAAGGAGGCATAGATCTCACAATGTTGAGTTACATGAGCTGCCGTTAAATAGTACACACAACAGTTGTAAAATTATGCAGAGGTAACATTCTGACCACCAAGTCTTCTGATCCATCCTGAAGAAAAAAACAATTCTACAGCACACTGTATACTACAGGGTGGGAATCATCACACTAGTGCACCCCACACTCACGCAAGGAATAACTCTGCTCCATTGCAGAGTAATGAAATAAACCCTAATTCTAAGACCACAAAAAATAAGAGGAACTACGAGACAACTGACAATTATAGTAAACTCTCATCTCAAAAACATAAAAATGAGAGAAAAAAAACACTTAATTGAGTGGAACTCCAGAAACCACATCCATCCACAATCATGGCAAACAAGATCCGAGGAGATTAGGCAGTGCAGGTCATTATGGGAGAGGAGCTCAACCTCTGGAGCCAAAAGTTTAAAGTGCTGGCCTTGGATCAGAGAACTTAAAGGCTGATGAGAGCAGAAGACACATCAGATTAGAAAGAATTCCCATTTAATAAGAGCCCTGTTTTCCTCTTTTGGCACAAAATAACCAATCTTTGGAAGCATACAAGATTTTCTTGCAGCAGGTTTTCTATCCTCCTGTAATACCTCTGACAAATTCTCAGAGAATGGGTGGCTGTCTGACATTAGAATCTTATCATCCAGTCCATCAGGGTTTGCAAGTTAGGATAAATGAGACAAGCCCTTCTGCTTTGTGAGCAAATCCATCCTATGGATTAAATTGTGGTGGTTGCCCTTAGCCGGAAGAGAAGAGAGAAACAAAGTTGTATGCATCAAAACGGGGTTACCAACAACATCTTTGTTTTCCTTTATGATTTTGAGAAAGATCTTTGGGATCAGAGGAAAGGGGGAAAAGTCATACAGGAACTTCTCCTTCTACAAGACTGACATGGTGCCCATTTTCAATTTCTGAGCATGAAACTCTTTAGCAAAACAGTCTGAGCTGCCTGTTCAGAGTAAAAGTAAGGCAGTCATGGAAAGTCTGCAGGGAAAAGATTTTGTTCCTACCTGCATGTTGTACCATATTATACTGTCATCATCTCCAAGGATTTGGATGGTTTCTGGAGATTAAATGTGATACAGAGACTGAAGGATCAGGGCTTTCATTTATTTGATACTCTGTGTTTTTTTTTCCTATGTCCCTACCAAATGTCCTGGAATTTTAAAGTCAAACTTGCTCCTTAAACCAAATTTTTTTTTACACACACTTTTATTCAATTATTAATTCTGACATAGGGAAAGTTAAAATTTATATAAAAGTAATCAAACCATATTAACATGATCCCATTTGCAAACTTTATACATCACATATATTGCATCGTTTTACCATCACATCACCGAAATGCATCCATGCGAGTGATCATAATGATGAAATTAAATGTCATAATTTAAAACCCTTTCCTCCCAAATGTTGAGCATGGTAAAATTGGTTCGACATTCAACACAGCACAGAAAGTCATCAGGGATCTGGGGACCCAGGTTGACAGTAGCCTTTCGTTTGACACTCATGTTGCTAAAGTAGTTAGGAAAACCTTCTATATCGCCCACCTGATCATGAAGGGATTCACATCTAGATCAAGGGAGGTCATCGTCCCCCTGTACTCATCACTCATTAGACCTATGATTGAGTACAATGCCCCATTCGGAATGTATCTGACCAGACACCTGCTGCAGCTTGAAAGGCCCCAAAAGTTCCTCACCAAAAGGATAAAGGGTCTCAAAAATATGTCTTATGCTGCCCGACTGAAAGAACTCCAGATCTATTCAGTCTCATACCGCTTGCTCAGAGGTGACCTGTGCCTGACATATAAGGCCATGTCAAACCCAGATTTGATGAATATGCTTCACCTCAAAAAATCTAGATCCCTCAGAACCACAAGGGCGGAGACTTAAACCTTGACACGGTTATAAATAGAACGTGCTGGAGGGACAGATTCATCACCCAGAGACTCCCTATGCTGTGGAACAAAATCCCGGTACATGTGAGGCAGAGCACCTGTCTGGCCTTGTTCAAGAGGAATCTTGACCAATGGATGGGAGATTGCAGATATACCCCAGGGATTACTTCAGTGTCACTGCTTGACAGAGGCACAGCAAAATGATAGGCATAGTTTTTATTCAAACTAAAGGGGTGGCGAAAGCCACATAACTATGGGCTAGGCTTATAAATGCCCTTGGGCAGATAGCCTAGTATGAACCTATGAACATTTCCGGGAGTTGACAGCGAAAACCCATTTGCTGTCCAGGATGTAATACAGGAAGAGCATTTTGACATCTTAGTTACTACAAAACTAAAGTTGACATTTCAAAACTTTGAAACTAGCCTTTCGAACAAATCTTACTCGTACAGATGCATTTCTGTGATGTGATAGCAAACAGTTATATAATCAAAAAAAAAAGTTACATAAACTGTTTAAATCCTGCCTTTTCTTAAAACTCATTCCTCCAACAAAAACTTTATTCTCCATGTATTCTTCCCAAAATTTCCATTTTTTTCTATTCCTGCTCTTTTACCACTATTACAATATTCATTACTTCAAGTATGGCTGGTTTAGATTTTGATTTCCCTTTTCTAGCAATTTTTTTTGCCAGCAGAACTGAATTTAATAAGGCTTTACTATGTCTATGCAAGTCACGTAGCACAGCTGAAAAAAAGTATTTCCTTAACTACACTCATTTACTTACCAAGTATTCCCGACAGCATAGTCTGTAGGAAATTTTTAGTCTGCCAACAAATTACACTCAGAGCTGTTCTGACATCAGTGAAGCAGCAGCCAGGAATCTAGGCCAGAGAAGTGCCAATGCCAGAGCCATCAAAATAATATCTGCATATAAAGCCACCTTTTTTTGAACCCCATACTAATTGTATGTATGTCTTTTGGCTTTTCCCAGTTAGGGGTCACCACAGTGGAACTCCAGTCCGTTCATGATTGGCAGTGGATTTTACGGTGCCGAGTTGCCAGCCCGACGCCCAACCTTCAACGAAGGCATGCCCATTCACGCTCGCACCTACAGGCAAGCCTTTAACATCACTCGACCACAGGGAGGGCATGCAAACTCCACAAAGAAGGCACTCCAGCAGAGAATTGAACAGGAGAACCTCTTGCTGTGAGGAGACAGCACTAACCGCTGCACCACCACGGCTTTGAACACCATACTAATTATATCCTTGAATTTTTGAGCCTCTTATTTTCTTTGCCAATGGTTCTAAACATAATGCAAATAATAAAGGAAAAAGTACACCCCTTCCTGGTGTCTCTGTTCAGGAACAACCTATCAGAATAAAAACCCTCTCACTTTTGATTTCTGCCTCTTATCTCCAATATACATTTCTAATGAACCTTATTATTGTATCCGTAAAAGCAAATGATTCTGAATATTCTACTCAAAATCCCAACTTACTCTATTGAATGTTTTCTCTGCATCAAGACCCACCAATAACATTATTTTCTTACTCTCCTTCCTTCTGGATCATCACTGTTCTATTATTGTTGTTAAATGTTTGCCTCCCTTCCACAAAACCACACACTGGTCCATTTCTAATCAATTCTGGCACCACCTTTGCCATTTTTAGCCATTATAGATATTATAATTATAGTTTAAAATTGAAATGGGCTTCTATGAAACTGGATCAGATGGGCCTTTACCGGCTTCAGGTATTACAGACACCACAGCTTTTTCCGCAGGATATTGGTGCCTCCCCTCTTTTTAAAATACTATTAAAAAAACCTTCCAGATCTTTACCACTTTGTCCTCCTAGCTTTCAAACTTTAACAGGAATACAATCTATTCTTGGAAGACTTTTGGAGAGACTGAAAGGTTTCTACTCCAGAAATTATCCTGGTCCTGAAAAATTAGCTGATGCGGAGACCGCTGTTGGTTCGATCCTTTCTGAATACCTTTGTTGGGGTCCCCAAGTTTAAGATGCTCACCCTGCAGATTGGAGTGTGTGATTTCCCTGCACTTGAGTTCTAAAACCAGCATTTATACATCAACCAGGTTTTCTGACTGCACTCTTGTGGCAGAAGCATGCTGCAGCAAAACTAACAGAGTTGGGGGGCTGCTGGCTGAAAGCTTATTATGTGTTTTCCTGACTGGTCTGTAGGCCTTGCTGCTATAATACTCGTTTTTCTGATTCAAATACAAGCCCAGTGTTTGCACTACACTGCTTCTCTTCACAGCAGAGAATAGCACTGCCCTGTACAGACACAAATGCTATCAAGTTAAACTTTCCATTAGAATAACTCTCTCTGCAACCTTCACCACTCTGCTTGCTGCTCTAGCAGCATTTGAGTTGCATACAGAGCAATATCACTTTGTTCGATGAGAAGTTATGTACTCACCATAACGTTCCATGTGAGTTGTTCCATCTCGCCTTCATTTTTTACTGATGGGTTCGGAGCCGATCCATCGGCTCCGATACGGCCATTTGCAAAGCTCAAGGTTTACCAGTAGCTCAAGACCAAGCCCCTTATCCCATGATGCACTGCTGGAATTACCTTAGCTTTTGTTTGCTGTATGTACTATATCCATGTAAGAGAACTACCCTCCCATAGAGAGGAAGAGAAACTGAGTAACCAGGATGAGACCAGCCTCTAGGTCAACTATCAGTCAGGTGGGGGATGGAGGGAGGGACACAAGAATGAAGGTGAGATGGAACTCACATGGAACGTTATGGTGAGTACATAACTTCTTAATGTGAAGTTGTTCAATCTCACCGTTCATTCTTTACTGATTGGTAGCATCCCTAGCACCCTCAATCTCAGGTGGCTCAGAGGAGTACATTTTTCAGGACCATAGACCCAAAGGAAGCCCTGTCCCTGGAGGCCTTAACTTTGCAAGGAGTGATAAAGGTATGAGGTTTAGACCAAGTGGCTGCAGCACAAACGTTATCAATGGGCAATCTGGCTTGGAATGCAGAAGATGTAGAAACTGCTCTGGTAAAATGAGCTTTAATCTTGTGTAGTAAGGGCATATTAGCAGCTGAATAAACAGAGGTGATACAATCAGATAGCCCATGGCTACCTTTTCTGGCTTCAAAGACACAAAGAGCTGGTCTGATTTTCTAACATCTTTTGTTCTGTCCAAATAATACTGGAGCTGTCTGCGAACGTAAAGTTTGTGCAGCACATACTCAAGTTTATTAGAATGGTTAGGGAAATAGACTTGCAACTCAGTGACTTGGTTGATATTAGATTCCGAACAAACTTTGGGCAAAAAGGAGGGGTTTGTCCTAAGAGATACTATATCAGCATGAAAAATCAAAGAAGGGCTAATAGAGGAGGCTTGAAGTTCTGACACACTGCGGGCAGAAGTAATAGCCACCAGAAATATGGTTTTCATTGACAAAATTTTGAGATCACAAGATGATGCTGGTTCAAATGGGGAAAGAATTATACGAGATTGGTTCAAATGGGGAAAGAATTATACGAGATGGCATAAAGTTTAGATTCCAAGAACAACAAGGAGTTTTCACTGCAGGCCTCATGTGAAAGGTGACTTTGAGAAAGGCAATGGACAACTTGTGGGACATTATGTTTAGCCAGTCAACTTCGAGATGAAAATTAGATATAGCAGCCAACTGTACCCAAACTGCAGCGACTGCAGCTCCTTTATTAAAGATCATAGTCAAGAATTCTAATATGGAAGTCAAGGGGGCTTGATAAGGATCAATGTTCTGTTTAGAGGCTCATATGGAAAATATCTTCCACTTACTAAGATATAATCTTCTGGTGGACAGCTTATGGGAAGACAAGAGGATCTGCCTTGTCTCATTAGAAAGGTTATGAAGCATGGCTAGGAGGGGAACTGGAGCAGCCAAGCTGTTAGCTTCAGTGACTGCAAGGAAGGATGGAGGTCCCCCGACGGATGTGTCAGAAGGTCCGGAACTGGGTCCAGAATCCATGGATCCTCAAAGAGATGATGAAGAAATGGGAACCAAATCTGCTACAGCCAATGACGGGCTATAAGAATGACAGTCCTTCCCAGCGACTTTGCTTTCTGTAGAAGTCTGGGTATTAGCCGGATTGGAGGAAATTCATAGAGGAGACCCAGGGGCCAATCGTGTACGAGTTCATCTCTCGGGGGTTCTCCAAATTAGCTCCTGCATATCGTGTTGATGACTGGCAAAAAGATCGCAGCAAGACTGGCCCCATTTGTGGAAAATTCTGTCCACAATCTCTTGTTCGAGGGACCACTCATGCGACAACAAGATTGCCCTGCTCAGTTTGTCTGCTATCACATTGCATCTCCCCAGGAAGGGCGCTGCCAACAAAGTGCTGGTAGGAGACAGCCCACTGCCAAACTCGGAGGGCTTCTCGGCAAAGGGGGGTAAGACTTGGTCCCGCATTGCTTGTTCAAGTTACCAGACCACTGACCTATTTTCTGTCTGAATTGCAATCTTCCCTAGAGGAAGAGAGTCCTGGAAGTACTGCAATGCCAGAAGCACTGCTCTCATCTCCAGAACACTGATATGCAGATGTGACTCAATCCATTCATGTGCCTTGGGCAGTCTTTCCCTGAAAATACCCCCCCCCCCATGAGGGAAGCGTCCGTGGTCACAGTGGCTACTGGAGGGAGTAGTACAAAGGGGCATCCTATGGTTACATGGAGATGTCAACTACCACTGGAGATCTTTCTTGCAAGAGTTCATAATTAAAATCATGAGATTCATTGGAAGTTCCTGATAAGACCATTGAGTGAACAGTAGCCATTGAAGAATCCGCATATGCATAATTGCTAATGGTATGGCCAAGATCGCTGCAGCCATCAAACCCAATACTTTTAAAACTTCTGCGGCTGGTGCTCCGTCCTTCGACACCAATGAGCTGACATGCTGGCAAAGAAGAAAGACCCTCTCGATTGGTAGTCGTAGAGTGGTGTGTGAAGTGCAACTCTGCCCCTATAAAGATAATATGCTGCGATGGCAAGGCAGACATTTCTGAGTTGACTGTAATGCCTAAGTGATTGCAGAGTGCCACAGTGTATTCCCTTGCCTGAATCAGTTGATGCCTGGTGGTGGAGGTAAGGAGCCAATCGTCTTTGGGTGTCTTTGGGGACAAGGCTCTCCTTATGGCTTCGAAGGCATCTCGGCTCCGATGAGTCGACGGACCCAAAGGAACAGTCAAGCCCCTCTCACACCGAGGCCTCCGAGCCGGAGGTAGGAGCAGAGCTCACCTGAGCAGAGGCCCCAAGAGGAAGAGTTGGCACCAAGCCCCTCTCACACCGAGGCCTCCGAGCCAGAGGTAGGAGCAGAGCTCACCTGAGCAGAGGCCCCAAGAGGAAGAGTCGGCACCGAGTCGGTGTGACTACCCTCTATGGACCAGACAGGAAAGTGTCAGCTCCCAGAATCCCCAGTCGGCGCCGAGGACATCAGAGTAGATGGAACCAATGACACTGGAGCAGGTCAACCCCCTCCAGCTCCAAAGGTCTGGTACAGCTCAGAGGAGGAGCAGTCAAATCTAGGGTGGTGGTCTTCTGTTCCGACACCAGGGTCAGAGCAGACAACAATTTAGCAAGGCCTGGTGCCCGTAAGAGCTTCTGCACCAATCGGTCCATATCCAAATCAGAGAGGCTGACAGAAGACCTAGAGGAGTGCACCGATGGTGCCGAGTGAAGGAGCGGAGATGCAGGTCTCTCAGATACCAGTTCCAGATCTGTGGGCCGGCTCCGAAATGAAAAGACACTCTGCTCCGAGAGCTGTGGAGCCGAGGTCCCGGAATTCTCCACTTTTTTGGACTTTGATTCTATAGACACCTTGGAGTCTCCTGAAGACTTGGAGGACTTGCTGGCCCCATCCTGGTTACTCAAAGCTTTGGAGAAAGGATGCTTCAGCAAGCCTCTATCAACAAGCTTCCTTTTCCTCTCCAATAATACCCTCGAGGAAAAGGAGTGGCAAATACTGCAGGACTCCTGCAAATGTACCGCACCTAAGCAATATACGCACTGAACGTGCCCATCAGTCACAGACATCTTTTGCCCGCAGTCTGGACATTTCTTGAATCCAGACTTTGGGTGTTTTTCCTTATCCTCAGACATATCCAAAGAAAAATCCCTTTAGGCTTAATGCTAAAAACAAAGTCACACAAGCCTATATAAAAGTCAAAGTCAGTTATCACAAAAAGCCATGCCTAGGCTCAAGATAACAAGCCTACAAAAACAGGTAATACCAATAGAGAACACACACAAAACAATGGCCCCAGAGAAAAAGGGCCAACAGTGGCGCTATATATATATATATATATATATATATATATATATATATATATATATATATATATATATCACACACACACATTTTATATATATATATATATCACACACATTTTATATATATATATATATCACACACACACATTTTACATATATATATATATATATATATATATAATCACACACACACATTTTATATATATATATATATATATATATATATATAAAAAATTAGAGAATAACTTGCAAAAAAACACTATGGAATATTGGCTCAAGCGAACTGGAATAACAGATCTGTGCCGTGGCAAACTAGATCTGAGGTAATTCCAACAGTGCATCATGGGATAAGGGGCTTGGTCTCGAGCTACTGGTAAAGCTTGAGCTTTGTAAAAGGTCTTATTGGAGCTGATGGATCGGCTCCGAAGCCATCAGTAAAGAATGAACGGCGACATTGAACAACTTCACATCTGCAGTTCACACACAGTATACCACCCATTCTTCGTCCACATGCTATCATACCAGTCCAGTTAAATCTCTCCATGCTCCTCCCTGGTTAAACCCATAGTAAAAAAAAAAAAAAAAAACATGAAACCATCAAGGGGCATCTTCCCACTATCTCTGTGGCCAGCCTAGTGGATATGGGCATCCTGAGGAAAAGCAGCAATTGTCTCATGTATGCTGGCAACCATTTAACCATGAAACACACACTATGTGAGAGATGTAGTTACATTATGAAAATTGAGACGCGACTCTCGCATACTGAAAAATCAAATGGCAAACTTGTCACCACATGCACATCACTTCCCTCACTAAATAAGGTCCTAACATATAAACCCATATATGCGGAGATGCTCACAAATACTTACCAAAACCTTACAGGCCTCCTATACGCTGCTCACAGAAACCACAAGCAAACAAAACCAAGTCAACATCAACCACTACATAAAAATGCACATCAGTGTCTCCACAAGCAAGCCCCCAAGGAGAAACACCACACATTCAAACATCTTGGTCACAGCAGAATCCATAGTGAGAAACATGGATGCCCCCTCACCAGTTTGGATAAAGACAGGGTTAGTCAGATGCCTGTCAGTGGCCAGGATTAGCCAGATCACACAGGCATTCAGGTCACTCAACCACAAGTACCAGTACGACTCATAGTCCAGTGGATATGAATGACCAGAGATGCACCTCCCTAGATTATACGAAGAGACATGATGGGCCTCATAAGTGTCACAGGCTGGTATGAGCCAAGCACTAAAGACACCACAATACAAACAGAAAATGACGGACTTCAATAATTGGCATAGCTACTGGTGTCATTTGTCAGCCTGGGAAGCCATGATAGACAGACCACACTGCTTTGCCAGAGATGGTCTGCACCTGTCACCGCTAGGTTTTCGAATACTGGCCATGGAAATAGTCAACACCATAGTGCTTTTTAGGCCGTGCTGGACCAACAGACCTACTCCTTAATGTTAGGAGTCTTAAACTGCACTCCCTGGAAGCTCCCCTCATCCTGGAGAATGCAGAAATCTGTGCAGTTAGAGATGTGGTTCAAGGCTGTGGAAACTCCCCAGCAGTTTAATGCTACAATGTCCATCATACATTCAGACCACCCTCTAAAATAAAAAAAAAAATTAGAGGAGGAGTGGTTTCCATTTACATAAAAACAATCACCGCTCTAGATTGGTCAAGCAGGATGACTCGCTTGAGCTACTCAATGTCCAGCTGACCACAGGCAAAATCCTCCACCATATCATTGCTAGCTACAGGTCCCCAACCATGAATCATAAAAACATAATTCTGCATACATGACGTTACTAGAACCACTTACCATTCAACCCAACACACTACTCATGGGTTATTTTAACTACTCTCCAGAAACTGAGAAACATACATGACCACTGAAATGTAAGCTCAGAGATTCCTGGACTTCGTCAGTACAAATGTTCTGGAATAGCAGATCTGCACTCCCACTAGAAGCTCACATATTCTTGACACAGTACAGCATTGCACCCCACCCCCACCAAATTGTCCTCATAGATAAGATCAGATCATAAATCAGTCTCTTTTGAAATAAATGTAATGGCAGAATGCCTATCAAACCCTAAAACCTTAGCAGAAGGTAATCTGCTTTGGAAAAAAATCTTTTATTGATAAAATTGTTCATTTTAAATCTCCCCCTGACCCCGAAATATGAAGGCCTATGCAGAAGTATACACAAATGCCCTGTAGAACCACTTGAACGACTGCACAGAAACAGCAGTACCTGACCGAACTAAACCCAGGTCTAGCCAGAAAAGCAAGCCACCCTGGTGGACCCTTGGCATAAACAGACTATAAAAGAAAGAAGAAATTCCTGTCCAGAATTAAGTGAGATGGTGCACAACCGAGAAAAAAAAATCCTCATTAGTCTCAACAGGCAAATCAGGGAACTAGTTAACTCTTCAAAAGATATGAGTCTAAAATAGCCTCCCAAGCAAAAGATACCCACAAAGCATTTTTTTTTTTTTTTTTTTTTTTTTTTTTTTTAGTTATGTATGCAATCTTAAGGGAAACGCTCAATGTGCTGAGTTGCCTGTTGAAGGCAATACCTATACCCAGCCAGAAGAAATAGCAAACCTGCTGGCTGATAAATTCAGCTCAAAATTTCACCCCCCTCATCACCTCCAGTTACTCCCCAAGAAATACCTCCTACCATTCATTCACCTCTAAAGCTAGAAAACATAGCATCAACAGGCTCTAATGGAATCCCAGGGTGCCTATTAAATAGTTCGAAACATGACCTAGCAGATCCACTTGGATCTCTATTTAACCAAAGTCTCTAGACCAGCTTCATTCCCTGTAGAGTGCAAAGCAGTAACAGTCCTCCCTCTGCACAAAGGAGGGAGGTGGACCATCAACTGACCCAGGAAACTAATGACCCGCAAGTCTAACTAGCCTCATATGCAAGGCTATGGAAAGGATAATCATAGACCTGATTAATGACATAAGAAATCTTACACAACCCAGTTCAGCTTCATCACGGAAAGCTCCTGCCTGCTCAATCTGGTTAACTTCTTTGGGACCTCGCCAAGGCATGACATAATACCACACATTTCACATTTGTACTGTGGATAAACCCATTAAATTGGGCATAAATTTCTACATCATCAGATGGATAGTCAAATGGCTCATGGATAGGACACATGTTGCTAGAGGTGAGGAACAGACACCTATATTGTTTTTATGAATGTTTTTAAAATATAAAATGAGTTTTGTCTTTTTAAAAAGTTTGTCATGTGATCAATTAATACATGCATAAAGGTGTGTTTTTAGATGAAAGGGTTACACCTGATGAAGCTATGTGAAAGTGCTTGTGTCTTCTATTAAACTGGTACCTGAATTATACCTTCTGTAGACTTTATTCATGTTTTTGGATATATTCTCAGCCTGGATTTATTGCCTCTTGATCTCAGGGGACTGCTTGCTTATGTTTTCATAACAATTGTTCTTTTGGCTCTGTTTTTATCAAGTACTGCTTTGGATGTTTGCTGGTAGTGGAATTAATAGCAGTGGCAGCAATCAGATTCGCTAGCCTGGCACCTGCCCTGTGCACAGTTCAATCTGCAGCAGAGTTCGCCCACACTTCCACCTTGCAGGAGTCAAGCCACTCAGGAATCCAGGATTAGAAAATGTATTTGCTTAAACAGAAAAGACAGGGAAGATAATTTATTTGCTCCCATGCCGCAAAATGAAGCGATCTCCATCCTACTCCAGGTAAAAAGCACATGCCTAATAAAGTCTGCATTCAAAATGATTCTGCAATTTCATCTGTTGCACAGTGCACACACTTATTAAAAATAATTAACTTAGTGCTTGCCGCTTTTCGTTCAATGGACAGTTAAATGGTTATGGAATGGAAAGTACAGTTGTGTACACCTACCATAAATGTAGATGTCAGAGTGTCTTCACTGTTGCAGTCATGACTGTAGGGTTCTCCCCTGCCAGCAGGCAGCCCTCGGTCGGCCAGAATCCCAAAGTCTGGGTCCGGCGTCGGCTGTTCAACCATGCTCCCTGACGTCAGAGCGCCAGGAGTACAAAGCTGACAGCCGACGCCATCTTCTCCAGTTTTTCTTGCCCCAAATGTCAGGAGTCCCAAAATGAAAAAGGTCCCATAACCTTTGCAAATACACATCAGAAGAATGGTGAAAAAAGGAACTACACAAAAGTAAAAATAAGAGGGGAAGGGAGGGAAACCCAGACTGCAACAGTGAAGACACTCTAACATCTACATTTATGGTAGGTGTACACAACTGTACTGTGTTCACCATGTTTCACTGTTGCAGTCATGACTGTAGGGTAGAATCCCAAAGCTGAAAGAAAGGGAGGTGGTCATAAAGAAGAAGGGGCGGCTAAAAGGCCCTGTAAGACTGCAGAGGCAAAGCCTACCCTAGACTTAGAGTAGAGAGGTAGCCTGTAGTGCTTAGAAAAAATATGCACTGAACTCCAAGTTGCAGCTTCCAAAATGTCTTTGGTAGGAACTCCCCTGAGGAAGGCCGCAGAAGTGGCAGCAGCTCTGGTGTAATGAGTCCGTATACTCCCTGGGATTTGCTTTCCATGGTGTGAATAACAAAATCTGATTCCATGAGCAATCCATTTAGAAATGGTCTGTTTTGAAATGGCTTTACCTTGGGAACATGAAGCATAAGAAACAAACAATTGTTCTGATTTTCTGATGTCCTTGGTTCTGTCCAGGTAAAAACATAGTTGTCTGTGTACATCCATGGAATGTAAGATCCTTTCCCCTTTATTTTGAGGAGTGGGGAAAAAGGTTGGCAAGTGGATAGTTTGATTTAAAGCCACTTTGGAAACCACCTTAGGCATGAAGGTAGGATTAGTCCTCAAAGATACCCTGTCTTGATGAAAAATAATATAAGGTTCCACAGCCATAAGAGCTTGTAACTCTGAAACTCTCCTAGCAGAGGTTAGGGCTAACAAGATAGCTGTCTTCCAAGATAAAAACTTGATGTCAGAAGAGGCAGCAAGCTCAAAAGGAGGCAAGGTTAGTTTTTCCAAAACATAGTTGAGATCCCAAGCAGGAATGGGAGGAGATCTAGGAGGTCTTAAGTTCTTAGCTCCTCTGAGAAACTGTCTCATGAGCTGGTGGGAAAAGATGGGAGGGTCTGTATTATAATGAGCAGAAATAGCAGAGGCATGTATCTTAATGGAAGAGAAAGAGAGACCCTTATGTAAGAGATCTGTCAAGTAAAGTAAAATTAAAGTAATGTTAGGAAGAAGAGGATCAGAATCCTGAGCCTGCATCCAGGAACAAAATCTTTTTCATTTTCCTGCATAGGATTTTCTAGTGCTAGGACGTCTGGCTTCTAAAATGACATCCATAACCTGCTTGGGTAGGAAAGAAGAAATCAAAGGCCCTGGATTAACCAGGCCGCCAGGCTGAGAGTTCTGACATGAGAGTGTAGAACCTGACCCTGATGTTGGGACAGAAGGTTCGGAGACTGAGGCAAAACACAAGGGGGCTCCAGGCATAGGTTATTTTAGAGTTGGATACCAAAATTGCCGAGGCCAATTTGGAGCCAGCAAGATTATCATCTTGGGCTTGTCCTGTTTTATCTTCAATAAGACCCGTGGAAGAAGAGGAAGAGGCAGAAAGGCATATCCCGAGAGGTTCCTCCAACTGAATGACAGGGCATCCACTTTCCAAGCTTCTCTGTGGAAAGTCCTGGTGCAAACATTCTGTAGTTGATGATTGAGATGGGATGCAAAGAGGTCTATGTGAGGACATCCCCAGACTGCTGTTATCATCCTGAATATTTTGGTGTCCAGCATCCATTCGTGTGGATCCGAAAGGTTTCTGCTCAGACTGTCTGCCAGGAAGTTTTGTTTCCCGGGTAGAAACTGTGCTTGAAGATCCAGATTGTAAGCTAGAGCTGTGTTCCATAGATCCATGGCTAGTCTGCAAAGGGGGTAGGAATGAAATCCCCCTTGCTTGTTTATGTACCACATTGTGGTGTTGCCTGTCCGTATTAGTAGTTGTCCTGGTTGTAAAAGATTCCTGAAGGCCAATAGAGCTTTCTGAACGGCTAACATTTCCTTTAAATTGATATGCAGGTGCTTCTGATCCTTTGTCCAAAGGACCTGCAGACAGTTGCCCTGAAAATGGGCTCCCCAAGCATAATCCGAGGCGTCCGTGGTTAGAATCTGAGTGGCAGGAGGCAGACGGAAGTGTTTCCCTTTGTTTAGAGCACATGCCCTGGACCACCAAAGAAATTCCTTTTGAAGGCAAGGAAGGACGGAGATCAGTATGTCTAAACTGTGGCAATGCTGAGACCATACACTTTAGGTACCACTGTATTTTCCTCATGTGTAGTCTTGCATATAGTACGAGGAGGATGCAGGAGGCCATGTAACCCAAAGCCTGCAGGAATTTCCTTGCAGATAGTTGAGTTAAAGTTGCCAAGGTTTTGAAAGTTGAAGCCAGCTGTAATTGTTTTTTCGGATGTCAGAAATGCCATCTGGGTTGTGGTGTTTAGAAGAGCACCCAGAAAAGTTATCTGTTGTGATGGTGTCAAATTTGACTTTATGTTTACAGAGAATCCCAGGAACTTCAGGAGGTTCTGTACAAATTCTAGATGCTGGATTAAGACATCCTTGCTGTCTGCCTGAATTAGACAATCGTCCAGATAAGGGTAAATTTGAATTCCCTTGAGTCTGCAGTAAGCTACTACTGGAGCCAGGCATTTGGTGAAGACCCTGGGCGCAGTAGACAATCCAAAGGGCAGCGCAGAGAATTGAAAGTGCCTCGATCCGGCCTTGAACCCGAGATATTTTCTGCAATCCTGCCTGATGGGAATGTGTAAATATGCCTCCTTTAAATCCAAAGTTACCATCCATGCATCTTTGGACAGCATTGGAAGTAGCTGCTGTAGAGTAAGCATCTTGAATTTTGGAATCTCTAGAAAGGTGTTCAAGACAGACAGATCCAGAATGGGTCTCCATGAGTTTTGCTTCCTTGGGACTAGAAAGAGCCTTGAGTAAAAACCTTTTCCCATCTCTGAAAGTGGAACCAGTTCTTTGGCATTCATAGCCAAAAGAGCTTCCACCTGGTTTAAGGCCTCCGTCCATTGATGTTTTGGAAGGTCTGGCCATCTGCTTGGCCTTGGCAATGTATGAAAATGGAATTTGTAACCTCTTAAAACCACATCCAAAGCCCACTTGTCTTGGGTTATTTGTGTCCAATTTTGATAAAAAAAGAGAGTTTTCCTCAGAGAGGGGCTTCCAGGCAAGAAGTTCCTGTAGCCCAACAGAGGGAGTCACTGAGTTTGTTTCCTTTGAGTTTGTGAACTGTCCTCTCCTCCCCTAGGGGTGGAAGCAGTCCACTGTGTTGGTCTACAAGAAGCTTGTGTTTGAGGCCTTCCTCTGGAGCGTCTATATCTACCTTTCTGAGGCCTGTCTGAAGTGGGAAAGGACCAATTTTTTGAAGGCCAATTCCTGCTAAATCTAGGTGGCTGTACTTGTAAGAAATCTTTAACTGTTTGCATGGATTTCGCCTTATCCTCCATCTTTTTAATCATCTCTTCAGCTTTTGATCCAAACAAAACATCATGCTGAACAGGAGCATCCAATAATTTAGCCTTTACTTGATCAGGCAAATTTTGTTCCTTTAGCCATGCATGCCTTCTAATGACTGTGCCAGAGGCCGCAGCCCTACAAGAAGCCTTCAAGGCATCAAATCCACAGTGTAAACCATGCTTCCCAACTTGTTCAGTGGCATGAAATAAGTCATGTAATTCCTTATCATCCGCACAGGCAGAAATGGAAATAAGCTTTTGTTTTAAAACAGACAAGAGAAATTGCTGGTATTTCAGCATATGAAACTGACAGTTTAAAGCCCTAATGGACAAAGTAGCAAAAGTGTACACCTTTTTGCCCCATCTTTCTAAGGATCGAGAATCCTTTTCAGTAGGAATGGGATTTTTGGCAGAAGCGGCCTTAACTCCCTTAGGACCCTGAGAAATGGTTTCAGGGTCAGCAGAAGGGTTCTTGTATAAAAACTGGTGGGAATCAGGAACCCTGTAATATCTATCAGGCTTAACAGGAGCAGGAGGAAAAGAGTCAGGGGTTAAGTTAGCCTCCGAAAAGGCATCATCCACAATATCCAAAACAGGAGGAATAGCCAGGGGTCTATGTTGGGGAAAGAAGAAAATCTCTCAGTCTTTTCTTAGATTCCGAATACTCCTGTCCTTCCCAGTGGAAATGTTCCATCATTTCATGCAAAGTTTCCCCAAAAGAGAAATCCTCAGGGGGAGAAGCTGAAGGAATGGATTCCTCAGCATCAGAATCCTCATAAGGAGGGAAAGAATATTCCTGGTCAGAAGAAGAAAAGTACAGTTTTGTACCTACCATAAATGTAGATGTCCGATAGGTATGCATCTGCAGTCATAACATATGGGTTGTCCTGCCTCAGGCAGCCCTTCAGTCGGCCGGATTCCAAAGTCTGGGTCTGGCCTCGGCTGATGTCGCACTTTCCCCGACGTCAGAGCGTCTGGGGTATAAAAGCATCAGCCAACGCCATTTTCCTCAGTGTTTCTTGCCCCAGATGCCAGGTGCCCTCTAGGAAGGCTAAATTTGGAGGAATGCAATAAATTCCAAACATTTTCAAAAATATATACATATATATACAAACAAATACACCATAATAGATCCCCCAGCTAGCTAATAGAAGGATAAGCACCCTAGGAATACCACAGAGGGGAAGGAGGGAGGGTAAACCTGACTGCAGATGCATACCTATCGGACATCTACATTTATGGTAGGTACAAAACTGTACTATGTCCTTCAAGGATGCATCTGCAGTCATAACATATGGGTAGAATACCATAGCCAATCTGGGGGAGGAGGTACTAAGAAAAGGATGGTGTAGTTAATATCCCCTGCAGGACTGCAGTAGCAAAACCTGCTCTGGATCTGGAGTATAAAGGTAGATTGTAATGTTTGGCAAATGTATGCACGGAGCTCCAAGTAGCAGCTTCTAAAATGTCCTTGGTAGCCACCCCTCGTAGGAAGGCTGTAGTGGTGGCCGTGGCCCTTGTGGAATGAGGCCTGATGTTTTCAGGAAAGTACAGTTTTGTACCTACCATAAATGTAGATGTTCGAGGATCCACATTGCTGCAGACCTAACTATTGGGTAGTCCGCTGTCCAGTCGGCCCGAATACCAAAGTATATGGCTGACGTCGGTCAGGGCGCATTAGACTGACGTCAGTACGTCAGGGTACTAATGCGCATGACCGACGTCATATCCTCAGTCTTTTCTTGCCCCAGATGTCAGAAGACCCTGAAAAGATAAGGCCAAAAACCAAAAACTCCCAACATATCTGCACCAAAATATATATATATATACAAAATATACAAAATTAGCAGAATATAACCTCACCTACACAACCACCCCTAAACACAGAGGGAAGGAGGGAGGGTAAATTGGACTGCAGCAATGTGGATCCTCGAACATCTACATTTATGGTAGGTACAAAACTGTACTATGTTCTTCATTCCACATTGCTGCAGTCCTAACTATTGGGTAGAATCCCAAAGCAGAGGTAAGGGAGGCTGGCAAATCATAAGGAAGCAGGAGCTGATAACATGCCTTGCAAAATAGCTGTGGCAAAACCAGCCCTAGACTTAGAGTAGAGAGGAAGGTGGTAATGCTTAGAGAAAGTATGCACTGAACTCCAAGTAGCTGCCTCCAAAATATCCTTAGTTGCCACCCCTTAAAAAGCTGTTGAAGTGGCAGTAGCCCTAGTGGAATGAGGCCTAATCCCAGCTGGAATCTCCTTGCCATGATGGGAATAACAAAATGCAATGCAAAACCCAATCCACCTAGAAATAGTTTGTTTTGACACAGGCTTGCCCTGAGAACTCAAAGCAAAAGAAACAAACAACTGCTGAGACTGCCTAAAATCCTTAGTCCTGCTCAAATAATAACGCAATTGCCTGTGTACATCTAAAGTGTGCAAAATCTTTTCCCCTTTATTTTGGGGATCTGCATAAAAGTAGGCAAATGAATAGTTTGGTTTAAAGCCACACTAGAAACCACTTTAGGCATAAAGGAAGGATTAGTACGTAATGATACCCTATCCTTATGAAAAATCAAAAGGCTCAACCGCCATAAGGGCCTGTAACTCAGAAACCCTTCTTGCAGAAGTAATGGCCAACAAGAAAGCAGTCTTCCATGACAAGTATTTCAGTTCAGCAGTAGCTGCAGGCTCAAAAGGTTGTAGAGTAAGTTTCTCCAACACAAAATTGAGATCCCAAGCAGGAGTAGGAGCTCTCGTGGGGGTCTTATATTCTTTGCCCCTCTAAGAAATTGCTTGAACAAAGGATGTGAAAACAATGGTGGGTCACAATCATAGTGAGCTGAAATTGCTGCAGCATGAATCTTAATGGAAGAGAAAGACAAACCTTTGTCCAATAACTCAGTAAGATATTGAAGAGCCACACTCAAATTAGGCTCTGAAATCTCCAAATTCTTTGCTGCAGTCCAAAATAAAAATCTCTTCCATTTTTCTGCGTACACTTTCCTTGTACTAGGTCTTCTGGCTTCCATAATCACATTTAAAACTTGTTGAGGAAGTTGAGACCTGCTGTCTTTCAAAACAGAATATGCCAGGCTGTTAGATGAAGAGAGTGAAGCTTGACATTGAGCAGACGACCGTCCTTCTGAGACAACAGATGTGGAATCAAGGGTAAAGGCCAAGGAGGCTTCTTTACCAGACTCCTCAGTAATGGGTACCAGTGCTGCCGAGGCCAATCTGGAGCTATTAAAATCATCCTTGGCTTGTCTTGTCTGACCTTTAGAAGCACCTTTGGAAGAAGAGGCAGAGGTGGAAATGCATACACATGAAGATTTTTCCAACTGAAAGAAAGAGCATCCACTTTCCAAGCTGTGTGATGAAACCTCTTTGTGCAAAACTTTGGCAGCTGGTGGTTTAGTGGAGAAGCGAACAGATCTATGTCTGGAGTTCCCCAGGACACTGTCAACTTTTGAAATACATGAAGATCCAGTTTCCACTCGTGGGGATCCATGATTTGTCTGCTTAACACATCTGCTAAGGAGTTCTGTGCTCGGCAGAAACCTTGCCTGAAGAGTTAGTTGCAAGCTTAGCGCAGTCTCCCATAAAATCATTGCTTGCCTGCACAATGGGTAAGAATGTGTTCCCCCTTGTTTGTTGATGTACCACATGACAATTGTGTTGTCTGTTAGAATCAACACCTGCCCTGGAAGAAGTAACTCCTTGAAAGCCATTAATGCAAACTGGACTGCTAACATCTCCTTCATGTTGATATGTAGATGCTGTAGTCTGGCAGGCCACTTGTCTTGTATCCACTTTCCATTTAGATGAGCTCCCCAAGCAATGTCTGAGGCATCTGTCGTTAGAATTTGACTCGTCTCTGGCCGGGTCACAGAGAGTCCCTTGTTTAGGTGACATTCCTGAGCCCACCACAAAAATTCCTTTTGAATGCAAGGTATTATTTGAATGACAGTGTCCAAATCCTGGCAGTGCTGTGTCCATACATTTTTGAGATACCATTGTAGCTTCCTCATATGCAGTTTGGCATTGGGAAGCACCAGAATACAAGATGCCATGAACCCTAAGGCTTGAAGGACTGTCCTTGCAGTCAGCCCGGACTGAAGAGATAGTTGATGGAAGTAACTGGAAAGATTCTTTTGTTTGTCCGGGGTTAAAAGGCCATCTGGGCTGCTGTATTCAGTCTCACACCCAGAAAGCACATGTCTCGAGAGGGTACTAGACTGGACTTTATTTCGTTCACAGAATACCCTAGGCATCTTAGCACTGCTATGACATATTCCAAATGCTGTAGAAGGTCTTCCTTTTCTTGAGCCAGAATCAGGCAATCGTCCAAGTAAGGATAGATTTGAATTCCTTTTAGCCTGAAGTAAGCTATCACTGGAGCCAGAACCTTTGTGAATACTCTGGGCAGTAGATAAGCCAAAGGGCAATGCAGAGAACTGATAATGAGAATTTCCAGCTCGAAACGCAGATACTTTCTGCAACTTAGTCTTATAGGCACATGAAGGTAAGCTTCCTTGAGATCTAAAGTTACCATCCAGTGATCCTTGCCCAGCAGAGGTAAAAGCTGTTGTAACGTCAACATTTTGAACTTGGGAATGTCCAGATAAGTGTTGAGGATAGATAAATCCAAAATTGGTCTCCACGTGTTCCCCTTCTTCGGTACTAGGAACAGGCGAGAATAAAATCCTAGGCCCCTTTCTGGCACAGGAACCGGCTGAATGGCCCCTATTTGGAGTAACTGAGAAATTTGCTTGTGAGCCTCTTGTATTTGTAGAGGAGGAATGTCTGGCATGCCTTTGAAAGGAGGCAAGGTATGGAAATAAAACCTGTAACCTTGGTGAATGATATCCAGAACCCATTTGTCTTGGGTAATTAAATCCCAATTTTCTTTGAAAAGAGACAGTCTTCCTCCTAGAGGTGCCAGGCGAGAAGGTACTGGCAGCTGAAAAGGCAGGTCATTGGGTCTGCTTACGAAAGGACTGACCTCTGCCCTCACCAGAAGTCTGAGCAGGTGAACTCCCTGCCCTAGGCCTAAAAGCACCTTGAGCTCTGCCCCTACCACGTCTAGACCTACCCCTAGACTGGGAATCATAAGCAGGATAAGTCCATCCCTTAGCAGGCCAATTTCTACTAAACTTGGAGGCTGCACCTGCAAAAATCCTTAACAGTTTGCATAGACTTAGCCTTGTCCTCCATCTTCTTTAAAACTGCTTCCACAGGCGAACCAAACAACACATCAGACTGTAAAGGAGCATCCAAAATCCTTGTCTTAACATGCTCAGCTAAGTTCTGATCTCTCAACCAGGCGTGCCTCTGAAGAACAGAACCAGTGGCAGCCACCCTGGAGGAGGTCTGCACAGCATCAAAACCACATTGCAAGGAATGTTTACCCACTTGTTCAGACACATGAACTAAATCCTGCAACTCTTTACACTCAATACCTTCCGCCAGAGCATCCACCTTAGATTTCAACTGTGAAAGAAGATAATTCTGATATTTTAACATGTGAAACTGACAATTCAACGCCCTCATGGCTAAAGTGGAAGAAGTATACACTTTCTTTCCCCATCTATCCAAAGCCCTTGCCTCTTTATCAGGCGGGACAGGATTTTTAACAACTGAGGCCTTCACACCTTTAGGCCCCTGAGAGACAGTTTCCGGGTCTGCCCTAGGACTCTTAAAAAGATACTTATGAGCTTCAGGCACCCTATAATACCTATCCGGTTTAACTGGGGCAGGAGGCAAAGAATCAGGATTCAGGAAGCCTCTGCAAAACATCTTCCACTACATTCAAAACAGGAGGTATAGCTAAAGGCCTGTGCTGGGGTAAAACAAGAATTCCCTAAGCCTTTTCCTGGAATCAGAGAAATCTTGACCTTCCCATTTAAAATGCTCCCTCATGGAATGCAGAGTCTCTGAAAATGAAAAATCCTCAGGAGGGAAGCTGAAGGAGTAGAATCATCCACATCAGAATCAGAATAAGGAGGGTACTCCTGTAAGTCTTCAGAAGACTCAGAAGCCTCCGAGCATTGCTCAAAACTCTCAAACTCAGACTCCACCCTAGGCCTCTTATCAGGAGGGGGCATAGAACCCCTTATCATAGTAATCAAATCCTCTGCCATTTTAAGCATATGTTTCTTAGGCAAAGACCCTGAAGTACTAGGAGAAACCCCCACTGAAGCAAAACTCGGCCTGCCCCTCAAAGAAGCCTTGGAAACAGAAGGGGAGGCTCTGACCACCTTAGGAAGAGAGGGAAGAACAGGCACCTGAGAAGCCCCCTCAGCCTGGCCTACTTCCTGAGAGGAGACATCCTGTAACAGTAAAGTCTCTCCCTGAGACTCCAAAGAAACACCTGGCAAAACCTCCGGCTCTACTGAGCCCTCTAAAGAACCGTCGTCTGGGTCTGTCGGTTCCTCCCCTCTAGGCTTTGCTGTTTTGTCCTTGCTTTTTAGCGAAGCCGGCCGGAGCATCCGACGGCATTTTGTAATTACAACGCTTCCCAAACACTAACCTGGCACAGTCTAACCTTCTCTTAATAGTGCGTTTGTTAAATCTAGCACAAGAGCGGCATCCAACAACGTCGTGCTCAGGCCCTAAACAAGGTATACACAAAGTATGGTAATCCCTATGAGGTATCTGTTTCCCACAAGAAATACAGTTATTCACTTTTCTGACATCCGGTTAAATACTGAGGCAAGAAAAGACCAAAATATTCCCCAACGGGGTACTTAGCCAACTTTGATTCGGTCTGAAACTCTGGCTTCAGAAACTTTCAGAACGCCAACCTGCACTTGCAAAATTGCTTCTGCATCGGACCATGCGGCAAAAAAGACTGGGGATATGACGTCGGTCATGCGCATTAGTACCCTGATGTACTGACGTCAGTCTAATGCGCCCTGACCGACGTCAGCCATATACTTTGGTATTCGGGCCGACTGGACAGCGGACTACCCAATAGTTAGGACTGCAGCAATGTGGAATGAAGAACATCTGTCTTTCCATGAAAGGAGTAACAAAATCGAATGCAATTTCCTATCCATTTTGAAATTGTCTGTTTGGAAATTGCTTTTCCTTGCACCCCAGTAGCACATGCTACAAATAGTTGGTCAGTCTTTCTGCTAGTTTTAGTTCTGTCCAAGTAGTAGCGTAGTTGTCTGTGTATATCCAGGGTGTGCAGAAGTTTTTCCCCTCTATTCTGTGGATTCTGGAAGAACGTAGGCAAGTGAATAGCTTGGTTCAAGGCTACCCTAGATACCACCTTTGGCATAAAAGTAGGATTGGTTCTTAGTGAAACTCTGTCCTGATGGAAGATAAGAAATGGCTGTACTGCCATTAATGCTTGTAACTCAGATACTCTTCTTGCTGAAGTTATTGCCAGAAGGAATGCAGTTTTCCAAGACAGAAACTGTAGATCTGCTGATGCTGCTGGTTCAAAAGGAGGAAGTGTTAGTTTCTCCAACACAAAGTTGAGATCCCAAGCGGTAGAGGGTTTTCTTGGAGGTTTAATATTTTTGATCCCTCTCAGAAATTGCCTGAGGAGAGGGTGTGAGAAGATAGGTGGATCCACATTGTATTCTGCTGAAATTGCTGAGGCATGAATCTTAGTGGAAGAACAGGACAGGCCATTGTGGAACAATTCTGCTAAGTATTCCAGAATATGTGTCATGCTTGCCACTGTCACATCTGAGCCTTTTGATGTGTTCCAAATGAGAAATCTTTTCCATTTAGATGAGTATGTCTTCCTTGTGGAAGGCCGGCGAGCTTCCAAGATGATGTCCTTCACTCTCTGTGATAAAACATTTTGTTTGGGATTTAAGGAATTTTCCAGGCAGTTCGCTGCAATGTTTTCAAGTTGGGATGCATGATCTTGAAATTGTTCTGCGTCAGAAGAAGAGGCCATAGGGGGAGAGGCCATGGTTTTGCCTGTGACATGCTTCTCAATAATGGATACCAGTGTTGCCTTGGCCAGTCTGGAGCTATCAGAATCACTCTTGGCTGCTCCTCCCTGATCTTCAGTAGAACCTTGTACATCAATGGGAGAGGTGGGAAGGCATATACTTTTAGAGCTTTCCAGCTGAAAGACAGTCCACGCTCCAAGCTTGTGGGTGGTATGTCCTTGAGCAGAATGTCTTCAGCTGATGGTTGAGGGGGGAGGCGAACAGATCTATCTCCGGCCTTTCCCATGCCTTTGCTATGAGTTGGAAGATGTCTGGGTGCAGCATCCATTCGTGTGCATCCATGGTAGTTCTGCTTAAGCTGTCTGCCAGTGTATTCTCTTTTCCTGGCACGAACTGGGACTGTAGTTGGATATTGAGGTTCAGGCATAGTTCCCATAGATTCATAGCCAGCCGGCAGAGAGGGTAGGAGTGTGTGCCTCCCTGCTTGTTTATGTACCACATGACCGTGGTGTTGTCTGTCCTTATTAACAGGTGGCCTTGATGGAGGAAGGGTTTGAAAGCCTCGATTGCATGCATCACTGCCAGCATTTCCTTTTGGTTTATGTGCATGCGTTGCTGACCCTGAGACCATAGGCCTTGGATACATTTGCCCTCCATGTGTGCTCCCCATCCTCGGTCTGAAGCATCCGTGGTGATGGTTTGTTTTGTTTTTGGTTTGTTGAAAGGCAACCCTCTGTTGGACTGGCAGGCCTGAGCCCACCACAGAAATTCCCTTTGAAGGCAAGGAATGATTGGTATCAAAGTTTCTAAACTGTGACTGTGTTGAGACCATACACTCCTTAGGTACCATTGTAATTTTCTCGTATGCAGCCTGGCCTGTGGTATCAGAATTATGCAGGATGCCATGTAACCCAGGGCCTGTAGGATTTTCCTTGCAGTAAGCTGAGTTTGTCTTGTCAGAATCATGAAATAATCTGGAAGTTGTTTTTGTTTTTCTTCTGTGAGAAAAGCCATTTGGGTGGTTGTGTCCAGATCTGCACCCAAAAAGGTTATTCTTTGGGATGGCACAAGTCTTGATTTTTGGATGTTGACTGTGTATCCCAAAGCCTGTAGCAGGTGGATGGCATAGGCCAAGTCCTTTATCAAATTCCCCTTGTTGTCCGCTTGTATAAGGCAGTCGTCCAGATATGGGTAGATCTGAATCCCCTGAAGTCTGCAGTGTGCAACTAGTGATGCCAGGCATTTCGTGAATACTCTGGGCGCAGTAGATAAGCCAAAGGGCAATGCTGAGAATTGATAATGCTCTGATCCTGCAAGAAATCTGAGGTGTCTTCTGCAACTTGGTCGAATAGGGACGTGCAGGTATGCCTCCTTGAGATCTAGAGTCACCAGCCAAGACTCCTTGCCCAACATGAGAAGAAGTTGTTGTAGGGTCAGCATCTTGAATTTTGGCACAATGAGGTAAGTATTCAGTGCGGACAGGTCGAGAATAGGCCTCCTGTTTTTCTTTTCTTGGTACAAGGAATAGTCTGGAGTAAAATCCTTGGCCTTGTTCTGAAAGAGGTACCTTTTCTATAGCTTTCATTTGAAGCAAGTTGTTGATCTGCCTTAAAGCCTCTGCCCTCTGATTTGGTGGTAGGTTTGGCATTCCGTTTCTTTTTGGCAAAGTGTGGAAGTGGAACCTGTATCCTTTGTCTATTATTTGCAGTGTCCATGTGTCCCTTGTAATATAATGCCAGTTGTTTGAGAATAAAGCCAGCTTTCCGCCCAAGGGTGCTTCCAGTTGATCCCTGATAGGCGGACTCAGAGTAAAGTCATTGAGCCTGTCCTGGTGTAGTAGTAGTTGTTGTTGTTGCTGCTGTTGCACTACTCCTCTGGTTGGCAGGCTGCCACTGACAGCCTCTGTAGGAGCCCTTCGATTGGCCTCTGCCTCTAGGGCGTCTGTTCCTGCCTCTCTGGGCTCTGTCCGAGTCTGGAAAGGACCAATTCTTAGTAGGCCAGTTTCTGCTGAATCTCAGTGGTTGTACTTGCAGGAAATCCTTAACTGTTTGCACAGATTTTGCCTTTTCTTCAAACTTTAAGACCTCCTGAGCAGAGGAGCCAAATAAATTTTGTTTCTCCATTGGAGCATCCAGGAGTTTAGCTTTAACATGGTCTGGCAAAGATTGTTCCTTCAGCCAGGCATGCCTACGAATGACTGCCCCAGTCATAGCTGACCTAAATGAAGCCTCCAATGCATCACAGCCACATTTTAAGAAATGATTACTAACCTGCTGTGAGTTGTGTACCAAATCCTGAAGGGATTTACGGTCAAGGGGTTCAGGAGAAGAAAGTTTCTTATTCAGTTCATCTAACAAATACTCTTGGTACTGTATCATATGAAATTGACAATTCAAAGCCCTGACAGAAAGAGTTGCAGAAGGTATAGCTAAGGGCCTATGTTGAGGCAAATGTAAAAAGGTCCTTAATCTTTTTCTAGAATCAGAGAATTCCTGACCTTGCCATTGAAAATGCTCTCTCATGGAGTGTAGAGTCTCACCAAAGGAAAACTCTTCAGGAGGGGAGGCCGAAGGGATAGATTCTTCAGCATCAGAATCCTCATAGGGCGAATAAGCCTCCTCCTGGTGGTCTGACAACTCAGATCCATCCGTGGACTCATCTGAAGAGTGTGGGTCAGAGGGGTCCATCCTGGGCCTTTTGTCTGGTGGAGGATGAGAGGCCCTGTCTGGGTGAGGTTGTGAACCTCTAATTAAAGAAATAATGTCCTCTGCAAGGCTGAGGGTCTGAGAACTAGAGGAAGGCCTCTGGGAGGTAGTCTTGGGAGGCAAAGCTTTAGAAAGTTTAGCAGCTTTAGCCCTAGAAAAGGCCTTAATGGACATGGAAGCAGGGGGCCTAGCTGCCCCACGTGCAAGAGTGGAAATGTCCAAAGGTATGGTGTCGGACATTTCCTGGACACTGGCTTCGGTAGGTAGCTCGGTAGCAGACTCAGCCGGGGCCTCCCGGGCAGCGGTGGTCGGTTGAATGGTTTCGGAAGAAGGATTCTCCGAGGACTCGGTTTCAGCCGAAACTGAGACACTCGCGGTAGGCCTTACCGTGGTTTCATCCGAAACCGCGGGCCGCGAGTGTCGGTCCTTGTCCTTCCGTTTTTTCACCAAATGCGAAGTCGAAGTCTCCGACGGCATTTTATATGCAAAATTGGCCCCAAAAAATTCCTCAGCAAACTCCGACCGACATCTAAGAGTTCGTCGGTTGAAGGAAGCACAGGCTGAACAAACCGATACGTCGTGGTCTGGGCCTAAGCAAGGAAGGCAGTAGGAATGGAAATCCTTATGAGGTATTTGTTTCCCACAAGTTAAACAATTATTTACTTTGTCTGACATCGGCTGAGGCAAGAGAGAGTCCCCAACGGGGAAATTAGCTTTTTCGAAGTCTTCGGTAGCTGAATTCACTTGGATCTGACCGACCGGCACTTGCGAACAGCTTCTGCTTCGGGCACCGCGCGGCAAGAAAGACTGAGGAAAATGGCGTCGGCTGATGCTTTCATACCCCAGACGCCCTGACGTCGGGGAAAGTGCGACATCAGCTGAGGCCAGACCCAGACTTTGGAATCCGGCCGACCGAAGGGCTGCCTGAGGCAGGACAACCCATATGTTATGACTGCAGATGCATTCTTGAAGGACATCTGAGGAAACAAAAGCCTGATCAGAGGAATCATAATAAACATCCTGCCTTGGCCTTTTATCTGGAGGGGGATGTGAACCCCTAATCATAGTAAGTAAATCCTCCGCCATCTTGAGTAACTGTTTCTGTGACTTGGGAGCCGGTTCAGAAGAGGCCTGTGTTGCAGTCTTTGATTTAGAATGAGTCTTTGCCTTTGTCTTTGCCTTTATTAGAAGCCGAGTAGGCCTGAAAACCCCTTCGGAAGCCGGTACCTGCACAGCGGCTCCGGACCCATCCGAAGGAGCATTGTCCGAAGGTCCTGCGATAGAAATATTTAAAGGCCTGGTTGGCTCCTCATGAGAGACCGTTTCGGCCATCGGTTCTGAAATGGCCGACGACAGGGGCTGCAAAAGCACCTCACTTTACGACGGCCGAACCTGAAGCTGGCTCCGCTTGTGCACTATCATCAGATTTGGACCTCGGAGGCCTGTCTTTATTCTTGCGACGTTTGTGAACTCCGGTAGCCGGAACCGTATCAGACGACATTTTGTAGTTAAAGCGCCTACCGAAGTAATGAAAAGCAAAATCGTACCTTCGCTTAATTGTACGTTGATTGAATCTAGCACAAAACCGACAACTAGCTACGTCGTGGTCAGGGCCTAAGCAAGGAATACAGTAAGAATGAAAATCCTTATGAGGTATTTGTTTCCCACATGTAATACAATTATTAACTTTTTCTGACATCTGAGTGGAGCAAGAAAAAAAAGTTTCCCCAACGGGGTACTTAGCTTTGAGTGGAAAAGAAAATCTTCAGACTGAAATTTATCAGAAAAAATAGTCAGGAGTCAGCCGACCGGCACTTGCGAACTGCCATCACCGCACGGCAAGAAAGACTGGAGAAGATGGCATCGGCTGTCAGCTTTGTACTCCTGGCGCTCTGACGTCAGGGAGCATGGTTGAACAGCCGACGCCGGACCCAGACTTTGGGATTCTGGCTGACCGAGGGCTGCCTGCCAGCAGGGGAGAACCCTACAGTCATGACTGCAACAGTGAAACACGATGAACATCTTTTTGTTTTATTCATGTGATGATGTAGTGACAGTTTGTAGAACTTAGTACAGTAGCTAGTCTGCACAGCATGTGACTTTACTTTCTGCTTTAAATGACAATCATGACTGATTCGTTCTTGTAGCTCGATTCTCGAGCAATCCCAAAGTTAAATCAGGAGGCAAGAGCTGAAGTAGAACAGTTAGTACAGTAGCTAAGCTAGCCTGGGCACGCTGACTTACTGCTTTAAATGAAAATCAAGATTGATTCGTTCTCGTAGCCTGAGCAATCCCAAAGTTAAACTAGGAGGCAAGAGCTGAAATGTAGTATGATCCACCTGTCACATACTGAACTGTGAAGTCTGTGATAATACAGGGTCATATGTTGGTACTTTTATGTTCTGTGATATGTATTATTATAAGCTTCTCTGCATTGGTAATATGTCTTATTTCACAAGAGAAAGCCATGGATACAGAAGGAGTCAACCACATAAGTAGCACTTTTCCCAACCATATTTTAATTATGTGTAATTTGTCTTCAGGCATGTACAGCAAAATACAGACTTACAGATGCTTCTTTTTGCTGGAACTTGTTCCTGTGTGAAGTATCAGAAGGCTGGCTGACACAGCCTGACACTTTTTCTACCTATTTCAACTTTTGTTCATTTTATTGCATAGACATGTCAATGGTGAATGAGCAATAAAAAACGTAATCAGAAGTTGCACCACAAAAAAAAAAAAAAAAAAAATCTTTTAATATTTGATGGCCATGCAGTGCTTTACTAAGGGAGAGCAGTTTAAATCCATGGTATATTAATGAACTGTGTGGTTACAATACACATTCTGTAAAACATAGGCTAGTGAACTGGAAATTCTGCATACATGGATAATCCTCTGATATTTACTATAATGACAAACCGTAGACTGCATCAACTTTAACATAACTGTGCAAGGAGAAAGCAAAACATTTCACATTCTCACATACATTTTAGCCATACAACTACCAGGTTTACCTCTCTCTCTCTAGGCTGGTTCCAAATATTCTCCATGACGTTGACATTGTTTAATTAATGCTTTCCACTTTATGCAGGACTGATTGTTCTGGTTATATTTTGTTTTAATATGTTGTCTGTTCTTCAATTTGCATTTGAATGTTGGTATCTCACAATTCCACTGGAATGGGTGGGGTTACACAATTATGTATGTAAATTGTATTTTAATCAGCGTACAGATTTTTGGTCAGTTACATACTTTTCATGGCTTTTGTCCAGATTTTTGATGTTTCCAGGTTGAGAGATATATTGTACAGTACCAATAATCCAGGAGTGTGTGTTGGTGTACCAGGATTTACCTACTGTTGGCTTTGTTTAAATCACTTGGGCTTTACCCCTCTGATCAAACCATGCCAACTATGGGTAAACCCCGAGATACCCGCACACAGTTGTAGATCACTGCTTAACTATATTGTGCAACTAGTAAGCTGGTAAAAAAAGTGGTGATAACAGGGTGACTTATCTGTTTATCCAATATAAAAATGGTCATTTTGAGATGCGTCAAGTCTGCTATGCTGTTGCCAAAGCTTCATCTTCCCACTTACAAACAATAATAAATAGCAGACAGATTCATGGCAAGAAAATAAGCTCTCTCTATTCTGCTGCAGACAGTATGTTTTCTACAAAGCCAAAAACCACAAAAAAGTTTTGAACATTTATGATGACCTTCAATACTGAAGTACTGAACAAACCATCCTAGAAAAAAATCAACATGAAAAGGAAATAATAACGAAGACAAATGCCATTTAATGAGTCACCAAGATTAATTACTGTTGCCCATCAGAATCTAAGTGCAGCCAAAAGATAATACTGTGAAACTGAAGTTAAAAATCTTAATCCGTTCAGTTGTATTTTTCTGGTCTTAAAGCATAACTTTAATAATAAAAAACTTCTGAAATATAACCTGACATACATTACCAATTAAACTTTTCCTTACCTTGACAGTTTGTCTTGTGCTGGTAATGAAAGCTTTCCTTTTACTCAGTTCTGCATGGTCCAAGTTAAATTTACGAGGATTTGCTTCCACAATGCTTAACTAGGAGTCAAGACAATAACTTACAGTTTTCTAAACAAATTCAACTGAGAAATATTTAAATCCAAAAATAAAACCACATACTCATCTCAGAGTAAACAAAATACTTTCACCCCTTCCGTTGCTATACATGCTTAACATGCATATATTACTCTCGCTGTACTTTTACCACAGTCATGGCTACTTTAAATTTTAACTAACAATGACGTAATTTGATGTCTATCTAAAAAGTGTTACAACGGTTTGTTTTAAGCCATGTGGCCCAGACCATGACTGAAATGAGTCATACAGGTTAGCCATGTACTGTATCAGGCTGAAGTCCTTTCTATACACTAGCAACTTGATTCAAGCTGTGAGCCAATGCTGGTAGGAGTCAAATAAGGAAAGGGGAATGAGAATCTGATGCCAAACTGCCTACCTCAGGAAGAGGCAAGATGCCAATAGGCATTCACCACCTGGCAGAGAGCAGCAGAAAAAAGGAAAGAGAAGTTATAGAAAAAGGGGGATGTCGGGTGGGTAACCCGGACTGCAACAGTGAATACACTCCAACATCTACATTTATGGTAAGTGTATACAACTGTACTAAGTTCTTAGTGTTTCACTGTTGCAGTCATTACATTTGGGTAGAATCCCAAAGCTATGGATGGGAGGATGGCATTAAATAGCATTAGGAGCGGCTACAAGGCCCTGCGGGATTGCAGTGGCAAAGCCTGCCCTGGACTTAGAGAAAAGAGGCAAATGATAATGCTTTGTAAAGGTATGAACAGAGCTCCAAGTAGCAGCTTCTAGAATGTCTTTGGTTGGGACTCCTCTGAGAAAGGCTGCTGAGGTAGACGTGGCCCTGGTGGAATGTGACCCGATTCCCTTGGGCACCGGTTTACCATGATGCAAGTAGCAGAAACGAATGCAATGGCTTATCCACTTAGAAATAGTCTGCTTTGACATAGCCTTCCCCTCTGATCCTGCAGCAAATGCCACCAGTAGTTGCTCAGACTTTGATATTTGGTCCTGTTTAAGTAGAATCTTAGCTAACTGTGTACATCCAATGAATGTAGAATCAGCTCCCCCTTGTTCTGCGGATTTGGGTAAAATGTTGGCAGGTGAATAGTTTGGTTAAGAGTCACAATGGATACCACCTTAGGCATAAAAGGATTGGTCTTGAGGGACACCCTGTCCGGGTAAAATTAATAAAAAGGCTCCACAGCCATGAGGGCCTGTAGTTCTGAAACCCTTCTTGCTGAAGTGATTGCCAAAAGGAAAGCTGTTTTCCAAGATAAATATTTTATATCCGCAGTAGCTGCTGGTTCAAAAGGAGGCAGGGTGAGTTTTTCCAGCACAAAATTGAGGTCCCATGCAGGAGTTGGTGACCTTCTGGGAGGCCTTAGATTTTTGGCCCGTCTAAGATACCATTTTAGCAGAGGATAAGAAAAGATGGGAGGCTCCGTGTTGTAAAGAGCCGAGATGGCAGAGGCATGGATTTTTATTGAAGAAAAAGATAGGCCCTTGTCAAGCATCTCAGCAGTCAAGTATTTTAAAATCTGAGGAATATTTGGTTTTGCTGTATCCGAATCTCTTCCATTTATCAGAATAAGAGTTTCTAGTACTAGGCCTTCTGGCTTCCAAAATGACATCCATCACAGATTTACTGAGAGGTGTTGTTTGAATAATTACATAATCAGCCATGCTGCCAGGTTCAGAGTTTGGAGCAGAGTGTGCAGAATTTTATTGCTCTGCTGACACAGTAGACTAGGTATTTGAGGCAAGTACCAAGGAGGGAGTTGAGACATATTCCTTAGAATTGGGTACTAGTGCTGGCATGGCCAGTCCGAGGGAATTAGGATCATCTTCAGTTTTTTCTGTCTGACCTTTAGTAATACCTTGGGAAGAAGAGGCAAAGGAGGAAAGGCGTAGACTGATAGGTTTCTCCAACTGAAGGCTAGGGCATCCACTTTCCATGCTTGTCTGTGATAATCCTTGTGCAGAATTAATAGATCTATGTCTGGGCTCCCCCATTTCTGTGTTAACATGCTGAAGACTTGTGGATCCAGTTTCCACTAGCGAGGATCCATAATATTTCTGCTTAGGTCATCTGCCAGAGTATTTTGTTTTCCTGGCAAGAACTGTGCTTGCAGATGTACTTGGTAAGTCAAGGCTGTGTCCCACAATGCCATGGCTAGTCTGCAAAGGGGGTAGGAATGTGTACCCCCCTGCTTGTTTATGTACCACATAACCATGGTGTTGTCCGTCTCTATCAGTAGTAGTCCTGGATGAAGTAAGTCCTTGAAGGCTGTCAGGGCATTCTGAACAGCTAGCATCTCCTTCTGGTTGATATGCAGATGCATTTGTTTTGGGCTCCATATGCCCTTAATGCATCTCCCCACCAGATGGGCCCCCCAAGCATAGTATGATGAGTCTGTAGTTAGGGTTTGGGTGGTAGGGGGTAGAAAGATTGACCCTTGTTTTGGTGACATGTCTCTGCCCACCAAAGAAACTCCTGTTGTAGGCAGGGGATGAGAGGAATCATTGCTTCCAGACTGACAATGTTGACTCCATAAACCTTTTAGATACCATTGAAGTTTCCTCATATGCAGTCTTGCATATAGAATTAGTAGAATGCAGAATGCCATTAACCCCAAAGCCTGCAGAATTTGTCTTGCAGATAACTGGGTTTTTGTTGCCATCCGTTTGAAGTGTATAGTCAGTTGCCTTTGTTTGTCTGGCGTAACGTAAGCCATCTGGGCAGTTGTATTCAAGCTTGCACCCAGGAATGTAATTTTTTGAGAGGGTACCAGTTGTGATTTTTCATTTATTGTGTACCCTAGGCATGTCAGAAGCCTTTTTACAAATGCCATATGTTGAAGAATGTTCTTGTTTTCTGCTTGAATGAGACAGTCTTACAAGTAAGGATAAATGTGTATGCTTCTGTGTCTGCAAAATGCAATTACTGGTGCCAGGCACTTTGTAAAGACCCTGGGCGCAGTAGATAAGCCAAAGGGCAGTGCAGAGAATTGGTAATGCATAAAACCTGCCTTGAAGCGGAGGTATCTTCTGCACAATTCCCTTATTGGGATATGCCTCTAAGTCTAGACTCACTAACCAAGCATTCTTGCCCAGCATGGGCAGTAACTGTTGTAAAGTCAGCATTTTGAATTTTGGAATGTCCAGAAATGTGTTCAAAATCGATAAGTCCAGTACTGGACGCCAGGCATGGTCTTTTCTGGGTACCAGGAACAGTCTCGAGTAAAAACCTTGTCCTTTTTCCTGTTCTGGTACTGGTTGAATAGCCCCCATATCCATGAGGGATGTAACTTGTTTGAGCCTCTGCCCATTGATTTTGTGGCAGATCTGGCCAACCGTTTGGAATTGGCAAAGTATGGAAATGAAATCTGTACCTCTGGGATACTATGCTTAATACCCACTTGTCCTGGGTAATTAACTGCCAATTTTGAGCATGAAGTGCTAATTTTCCCCCCAAGGGGGCTGCCAAAAGATAAATGCTTGGTGATGGTGGAGGGAAGTCATTAAGACTGCTTACTGTAAGGTTGCGCATTGTTTCCTCCAGATTTGGAGGTGGAGGCACCCCACTGCTTTGACCTGCAAGAACCCTGTGATTGGTATCTAGAGCCTTTGGAGCACCTGGATTTGCCTTGTGAGGCTCTGTTGGACACAGAAAAGGACCAATTTTTAGTAGGCCAGTGCCTACTGAATCTGGGTGGCTGCACTTGTTAAGAAATCTTTTACAGTTTGCATAGATTTAGGTTTGTCTTCCATTTTCTTTAAAACCTCTTCTGCTTTATTACCAAACAGAGTATCATGCTGTAAAGGTGCATCCAACAATTTAGCTTTAACATGATCAGGCAGATTTTGCTCCTTGAGTCATGCATGCCTTCTAATCACCAATCCAGTAACTGCGGCCCTGCAAGACGCCTCCAAAGAATCAAAACCACATTGCAAAGTATGCTTTCCAACCTGTTCTGCTGCATACAATAATTCCTGTAATTCTTTATTTTCCACACAATCAGAAATCAACATAATTTTCCGTTTCAACAAGCCCATAACATGCTGTTGATATTTAAGCATATGAAACTGGCAGTTTAAGGCCCTAATTGTCAAGGTTGCAACCTTCTTTCCTCATCTATCCAGCGCCCTGGAATCCCTATCAGAGGGGGTAGGATTTTTGGCTGTAGAGGCCTTTACACTTTTGGGACCCTGTGAGATAGTTTCAGGATCAGCAGCAGGATTTTTGAATAACAATTTGTGGGAGTCAGGAACCCTGTAATATCTGTCTGGCTTACTAGGAGCCGGAGGTAGGGAATCAGGAGCCATGCTTGATTCCGAAAACACATCATCAACAATGTCTAATACAGGAGGAATAGCCAAAGGCCTATGCTGATTAAGGAAATCCCCAAGCCTCTTTTTTGATTCAGAGAAATCCCGACTCTCCCAATGAAAATGTTCCCTTAAAGTATGCAAGGCTTCTCCAAAGAAATAATCCTCAGGAGGAGATGCAGATGGAATGGATTCTTCTGCATCTGAATCCTCATAGGGTGGTATAGAAAATTCCTGATCAGAAGAAATAGAAACCTGATCGAAGATTCATACTCAATGTCTTGCCAAGGCCTCTTAGCAGGGGGGGGGGTGTTGGGAACCACTGATCAAGGTAATCAAGTCCTCAGCCATTTTGATCATCTGCTTTTTAGGCATAGGGGCCTGAACACGTGGCTCATGCATCTGTTTTTTAGACTCAGAAACTGTTTTTGCTTTTGAAGTTGGCGTCGGTTTTATATAGAAATGCTAAGGCCTGAAAACACCCTCAGAAACCGGTGCCTGCTCAGCGGCTCCGGACCCATCCAAGGGAGAGACATCCACGGGTTCAATACTCTCAGCATTTTGTGGCATACCAGACTCCGCATGGGTCTCGGTAGAGGCCTGCGACTCAAAAGTAGCGGGCATCAGGGGCTGTGAAAGCACCTCACTGAGTACCGGCGAACGGCTTAGGAGAAGCTTTGTCATCGGTTTTGGACCTCGACGGTCTGTCTGTCTTTTTCTTTGCGTTTTTTGTGAACTCTGGTAGTCAGATTGTTATCCGACGACATTTCAGGGCAATTAAATCTGGATCCAAAATATTTTGAAGCAAAAATATACTGAAGCTTAATAGTGTGTTGGTTAAATCTAGCACAAAACAGAAAGCAAGGCATGTTATGATCTGAGCCTAGGCAAGGAATACAGTACAAATGAAAATCCTTATGAGGTATTTGCTTCCCACAAGTAATGCAATTAACTTTTACTGACATTGGTAAGGGGCAAGAAAAAAAGTTTCCCCAACGGGGTACTTGGCTTTAATTGAAGACTTCGGTTCTGAAACTCGAATGCGAAACTTTCAGGAGTCTGCTGACCGGCTTCTGCTTCAGGCACTGCGCGGCAAGAAAGATGGAATAAAATGGCATCGGCAGCATGTTTTATACCCATGACGTTATGGAAGAGGAGACAGCAACCGCCGCAGGACCCAAGACTTTGACATTCAGGCCGACTGAGGGCAACCTGCGAGCAGATTACCCAAATGTAATGACTGCAACAGTGAAATATGAAGAACATCTGTCTGTGTGGCAGGGAGGGAAGTGCGTTTCTCTTTCAGGTGGAAGGGTGTTATTCAATGATGCTCCTTTAGTGCAGGTGTGGTCTAAAAAGGAGAGCCGCTCTCGGACGTAATAGAGCGTGGGAGATGGAGCAGAAATTAGGCGAGGACATCTAAAGAACCCCCCCCAGCAGACAAATGCAAATATGGGGAAGTCTCCAGGATGCCCTTAGGATCGACATCCAGCCCCAGCAATACCGATACAGGTCCAGGAAGGGGAGGTAGGAGATAAACTAGTAGATGTGGAAGTGGATATGGGGGCACTGGGGACCAGGCTGCTGAAATGATGTCCAAAAAGGGGACCAAAAAAATTTATAAAAAAATGTGCATATTAATATGTATAATGCAGAAACAGCATCCACTGAATGTGAAAGTAATGCACTCACACAACTACATGCAAATGCTTGCTGTGATCAGAATATATAGTCACTATTTTCACAGCAGGCAACCATATGAAAGCACAACTGTACCCAGCGCACGACTACCACCTGAAAAAAAAAAAAAAAAAAAAATGTTCATGACTATACTTCTTCAACCTTGTGGTGTCTGAACATGCAAGCATTATACCACACTCACAGTCGATGCTTGTTTACATGTGTATGTGCTCCCTTTATTATGCAGTTGCTTCTGTGCTACAGACCAGAGGCCAGAGAATATAGCATGGCACCTTACACAGGAAGGAAAAAGTACAGTTTTGTACCTACCATAAATGTAGATGTCCGATAGGTATGCATCTGCAGTCCTAACATATGGTTGTCCTGCCTCAGGCAGCCCTTCGGTCGGCCGGATTCCAAAGTCTGGGTCTGGCCTCGGCTGATGTCGCACTTCACCCGACGTCATAGCTGCTGGGGTATAAAGGCATCAGCCGACGCCATTTTCCTCAGTGTTTCTTGCCCCAGATGCCAGGTGCCCTCTAGGAAGGCTAAATTTGGATAAATGCAGATAATTCCAAACAGTAGAGCAAAAAATATATATACATATATATACATACAAACAAATACACCATAATAGATTCCCCCAGCTAGCTGAAAAGAGGGGCAAGTACCCTAGGAATACCACAGAGGGGAAAGAGGGTGGGTAATCCTGACTGCAGATGCATACCTATCGGACATCTACATTTATGGTAGGTACAAAACTGTACTATGTCCTTCAAGGATGCATCTGCAGTCCTAACATATGGGTAGAATACCATAGCCAAACTGGGGGAGGAGGCACTAAGATAATGATGGTGTAGTTAAGATCCCTTGCAAAACAGCAGTTGCAAAACCTGCTCGGGGTCTGGAGTATAAGGGAAGATTATAATGCTTGGCAAATGTATGCACGGAGCTCCAAGTAGCAGCTTCTAAAATGTCTTTGGTAGCCACTCCTCGTAGGAAAGCTGTAGTGGTGGCTGTAGCTCTTGTGGAGTGAGGCCTGATATTTTCAGGAGTTGTCTTTCCATGAAAAGAGTAGCAGAATCTAATGCAATTTCCTATCCATTTTGAGATTGTCTGTTTTGAAATTGCTTTTCCTTGCACTCCTGTTGCATATGCTACCAGAAGCTGGTCAGTTTTTCTGCTGAGCTTAGTTCTGTCCAGATAGTAGTGCAATTGTCTGTGCACATCCAAGGTGTGTAGTAGTCTTTCCCCCTTGTTCTGTGGGTTGGGGAAGAATGTAGGTAAATGAATAGCTTGGTTCAATGATACCCTGGAGACCACCTTTGGCATAAAAGTAGGATTAGTTCTCAGAGACACTCTATCCTGATGGAAGATAAGGAAAGGCTGGACTGCCATTAATGCCTGTAACTCAGATACCCTTCTTGCTGAAGTGATGGCTAGCAGGAATGCAGTTTTCCAAGATAAGTAGTGTAAGTCTGCTGTTGCTGCTGGTTCAAAAGGGGGAAGTGTTAATTTTTCCAGCACAAAGTTGAGATCCCATGCAGGTAGAGGTGGTTTCCTTGGAGGCTTTACGTTTTTGATTCCTCTCAAGAACTGCCTGAGTAGAGGATGAGAGAAGACAGGAGGATCCATGTTGTACTCTGCTGAAATTGCTGATGCATGAATCTTAATGGAGGAGTAGGACAGGCCATTGTGGAACAGTTCTGCTAAGTATTCCAGGATGTGTGCTATGTTTGCCAATGAGACATTTTCTCCCTTTGCTGCACTCCAAATGAGGAATCTTTTCCATTTGTCTGAATATGTTTTCCTTGTGGAGAGTCTGCGAGCTTCCAGGATAATGTCCTTAACCCTCTGAGACAAATCTGGTTGATTTTGTTTTATGCAATATTCCAAGCAGTTAGCTGCAGAGTTTTCAAGTTTGGATGCAGGGTCTTGTAGTTTTTCTGTGTTAGAAGTAATGGGCATAGAGGTAGAGGCCATGAGTGCGCCCGAGACATGCTTCTCAGTAGCGGGTACCAGTGTTGTCTTGGCCAGTCTGGAGCTATCAGGATTACCTTTGGCTGCTCCTCTCTGATCTTCAGTAGGACTTTGTACATCAAAGGAAGAGGTGGAAATGCATATGCTGTCAGGTTTTTCCAGCTGAAGGTGAGGGAGTCCACCCTCCAGGCAAGTGGCTGGTATACTCTTGAGCAGAATTTCTTCAGTTGGTGGTTGTGTGGGGAGGCGAACAGGTCTATCTCTGGCATTCCCCATTTCTTTGTTATGGTTTTGAAGATATCTGGATGCAGCATCCATTCGTGAGCATCCGTGGTAGTTCTGCTTAAGGTGTCTGCTAGTGAATTTTCTTTTCCTGGTACAAATCTGGCCTGCAGTTGAATGTTGAGATTCAGGGCCAAATTCCACAGGTCCATTGCCATCCGGCATAGAGGGTATGAGTGTGTACCTCCCTGTTTGTTGATGTACCACATCACTGTGGTATTGTCCGTCCTTATCAGCAGGTGACCTTGTTGAATGAATGGTCTGAATGCCTGGATTGCATGTTTCACTGCCAGCATCTCCTTTAGATTTATGTGTAGATTCAGCTGGTTTTGGGAACATAGGCCTTGTATACACCTGTCTTCCATGTGCGCCCCCCAGCCTAGGTCTGAGGCATCCATGGTGATGGTCTGGCTTGGATGTGGTTTGTGGAAAGGCAATCCTCTGTTTATCTGACAGGCCTGAGCCCACCACAGGAATTCTTTTTTCAGGCATGGAATAATTGGAATCTGGGCTTCTAGGCTGTGCTTGTGTTGAGACCATACATTCCCTTAGTACCATTGCAACTTCCTCATATGCAGTCTGGCATGTGGGATCAATATTATGCAGGATGCCATGTAACCCAGGGCTTGCAGTAAGCTGAGTTTGTGTTGTTAATGCCATGAAATAGACTGGTAGTTGCTTTTGTTTTTCCTCTGTGAGAAAAGCCATCTGAGTTGTTGTATCCAGTTCTGCACCCAAAAATGTTATCCTTTGGGATGGTACTAGCCTTGACTTTTGAATGTTGACTGTGTATTCCAAGGCTTGCAACAGTTGTATGACATTGTCCAAATCCTTTGTTAATTTTGTCTTGTTGTCCGCTTGTATTAGGCAGTCGTCCAGGTACGGGTAAATTTGAATTCCCTGAAGCCTGCAATGAGCAATTACTGATGCCAGGCATTTCGTGAATACTCTGGGCGCAGTAGATAAGCCAAAGGGCAATGCTGAGAATTGATAATGCTCTGATCCTGCAAGAAATCGGAGGTGTCTTCTGCAATCTGGTCGTATAGGGACGTGCAGGTATGCCTCCTTGAGATCTAGAGTCACCAGCCAAGACTCCTTGCCCAACATGGGAAGAAGTTGCTGGAGGGTCAGCATTTTGAATTTTGGAACAATGAGGTATGTGTTCAGTGCGGACAAGTCGAGAATAGGTCTCCACTGATTTTCTTTTCTTGGTACAAGGAATAGTCTGGAGTAAAATCCTTGGCCTTGTTCCATAGATGGTACCTTTTCTATTGCTCTCATCCTTAGTAAGTTGTTGATTTGTTTTAGAGCCTCTGTTTTTTGGCTTGGTGGAAGGTTTGGCATTCCTTTCTTTTTTGGTAGAGTGTGGAAGTGAAACCTGTAGCCTTTGTCTATTATTTGTAAAGTCCATTTGTCTCCTGTAATGCAATGCCAGTTGTCTGAAAATAAGGCTAGCTTTCCGCCCAAGGGCGCTTCCAGTTGTTCCCTGGTAGGCAGAATCAGAGCCAAGTCATTGCGTCTGTCCTGTGGAAGTGGTTGTAGTCGTAGCTGTGGCAGCACTTCTCTGGTTGGCAGGTTGCCACTGACGACCCCTGTAGGCACCCCTAGATTGACCTCTGCCTCTTGGGCATCTATTTCTGCCTCTCTGTGTTCTGGAGGTATCTGGAAAGGACCAATTCTTCGAGGGCCAATTTCTGCTAAACCTCGGTGGTTGGACCTGCAAAAATTCCTTGACTGTTTGGACAGATTTTGCTTTTTCTTCCACTTTCTTTAGAACCTCCTGTGCAGGGGAGCCAAACAAACTTTGTTTCTCCATAGGAGCATCTAGGAGTTTTGACTCAACATGGTCTGGTAATGATTGCTCTTTCAACCAGGCATGCCTTCGAATCACTGCTCCAGTCATAGCTGATCTAAAAGAAGCCTCCAGTGCATCATAGCCACATTTTAAAAAATGATTACTGACCTGCTGAGAGTTATGTACCAAATCCTGAAGGGACTTACGGTCTATAGGTTCAGGAGAGGACAGTTTTTTATTTAGCTGGTCTAACAGAAATTCCTGGTACTGAATCATGTGAAATTGACAGTTTAAAGCCCTGGCCGAAAGAGTAGCAGATGTATAAACCTTTTTACCCCATCTCTCTAATGCTCTAGAATCCCTCTCAGAGGGAAGAGGGTTTTTGGCAGAGGCAGCAGCAACACCTTTAGGGCCCTGAGAAATGGTTTCTGGGTCTGCAACATGAGCCTTATACAAGTGGTAGTGAGTGTCCGGGACCCTGTAATATCGGTCAGGTTTGGCAGGGGCCGGAGGAAGAGAATCAGGGGCAGAACTGGCATCATTATATGCATCAACAACTGATAGTACAGGAGGTATGGCTAAAGGCCTATGCTGTGGTAAATGTGAAAAAGTCCTTAGCCTTTTCCTTGAATCTGAAAAATCCTGGCCCTGCCATTGGAAGTGTTCCCTCAGAGTGTAAGGTTTCCCCAAAAGAAAATTCTTCAGGAGGGGAAGCAGAAGGAATGGAGTCTTCTGCATCAGAATCCTCATAAGGTGAATATGGGCCTTCCTGACGGTCAGAAATATCTGAGCCATCCGAGGAATAGTCTGTAGAGAGAGGTTCAGGGGGTTCAGTCCTAGGCCTCTTATCTGGAGGAGGTTGAGGGGCCCTGTCAGGGTGAGGTTGGGATCCCCTTATCAAAGAAATAAGATCCTCAGCCAGGCTGAGTATCTGGGAACTAGAGGTAGGCCTGAGAGAGGGAGCTTTTGTAGGCAAAGTCTTAGAAATTTTGGCTGCTTTAGCCCTGGAAAAGGCCTTGATAGACATAGAAGCAGGGGGTCTAGCAGCCCCACATGCAGGAGTAGAGATGTCTAGAGGAATAGTGTCTGACAAATCCTGGGTGCCTGCTTCTGCAGCAGTAATTTCTGTAGCCGATTCAGCCATGGCCTGTGTGACCTCGGTTATCGGTGGCCTGCTTTCGGCCGAAGGGAGAACCGAGGACTCTTTCAGTCGAAACGAGACACTCGCGGTTGGCCTAACCGTGGTTTCAGCCGAAACCGCGGGCCGCGAGTGTCGGTCCTTTTCCTTGTGCTTTTTAGCTAATTGTGTAGTCGGAGTCTCAGACGGCATTTTATATGCAAAAGCGGGACCAAAAAACTCTTCGGCAAACTCCGACCGACGTCTAAGCGTCCGTCGGTTGAAGGAAGCACAGGCTAGACAAGCTGATACGTCGTGGTCTGGGCCTAAGCAAGGAAGGCAGTAAGAGTGGAAATCCTTATGAGGTATTTGTTTCCCACAAGTTAAACAATTATTTACTTTGTCTGACATCGGCTGAGGCAAGAAAGAGTCCCCAACGGGGTACTTAGCTTTTTAGAAGTCTTCGGTAGTAGAAATCTCTGGATCTGACCGACCGGCACTTGCGAACAGCTTCTGCTTCGGGCACCGCACGGCAAGAAAGACTGAGGAAAATGGCGTCGGCTGATGCTTTTATACCCCAGCAGCTATGACGTCGGGTGAAGTGCGACATCAGCCGAGGCCAGACCCAGACTTTGGAATCCAGCCGACCGAAGGGCTGCCTGAGGCAGGACAACCCATATGTTAGGACTGCAGATGCATCCTTGAAGGACATCTACCAAACAAATGGAAGACATTAAATGATGGAAAGAAAAGATGGTGGAGAAAAACAGTATAATGTATGAATATTTTGCCAGTTTCCACTCTTCTTTCTAAAGTTGAGTATTAAGGGGAAAAATAGGGAAAGAGGCATAAGACAGTAGATATGCTTGTGGTGCAGTGTAGAAGGAAATAAAGTATTTAACAAAAAAAATGGACGAGGACAGACTGGAATTTAAGTATGCTAGACCCTGCCTGTCGATTTTATAAAAAGTTTCTGGTTATGGAAGAAATAAAGGATAAAATGTGGCAGAAAAAAAAAGAGAGAACAGAAATCTTTACTGCTTTGCTGATCCTTCTATATGAACAGCTCTGCTTCCAGTGAGTGCATACACAATTATGTTTTATACAATTATCAATGCTGCAGTACTATTAGTCATCCTTGGGAACAGTGCTAAAGCAGTAAGTCACCTCTGAGGGTGGAGGTCACAGCATGCCCTGCCCTGCTCCTAGACCAAGTATCTAAATTTGTAATGTTTGCAGACTGTATATAAAAATCAGTTCAACTGACTGTCTCAAAGATGTACTAAGCTGTGGCATTCTTAAAGAACGGTGCCTTAATGGCTACTGCACTAGTGGAGTTGGTCTGTTTGTCCCTTCAGTGCTTTTCACTACTTTCCTAATAAAAGCAATTTCTTTGACATTTTCAACTTCATGTCAGATTAGCAGGGCAGACCCAAAAGGGTGGTCACACAGTCAGTCTAAAGTCTTTAGTCCTCTCTCTATAGCAATGTTTATTTTCATGGGATATGCTTTTGGCAGTTGAGGGGTACTGCTATGGGAGCATCTTTTGCTCCCATGTGCTACCTCGATACACATTTGATCTATGATGCCAGTCAATTTATTTTTGGACAATATGCACATCTGGAGACTATATTTATATAATTGCTGGATGGTGTGGAGGGGGGAATGTCAGTTATTTGATGGAATTTGTTGAATACCTTAATGATAACAAATGGGGAATACAGTTTACATTCAAACCACGATCATGAGCAAATCACTTTTTTGGATGTACTCATTACTAGTCAGTCTGATCATACACTTCATACTCAAGTGTACAGGAAATTCCCCCAATTCAACAGTTTATTACATGCTTCGAGGCACCACCCCTGACACATCATCCAGAACATCCCCAAGTCTCAATTTTTGTGCACCAAACACATATGTTCTTCGGAGGAAGCCTACAACAATAGCCAACAGGACCTCATTCATAGATTCTTGAATAGGGGTCATCAACAACAATATATTGATAAGACCAGCTCTTTTGCCGCAGGAACAGGACAGGAACACACTGCTAACCTATTGTCATAGGGATAAGGGAAAGGGCACGGCTCATGTACAAGACATCCAAATGGTTACTACATTTGGCAGTAAACCCTCCCAAATTCAGGAACATTATTCAGAACCACTGGGATATTCTATTAGCGAATGAGCATTTAGCAGAAATACTACCCTCAAGATACCTTTTTTCCTATAGACGAGGCCATACGATAAATTCATATTTCACTCACTACAAACATTCACATCCTTTACCTGTTGAACAGACAACCTTGTTTGGGGATAAGCTAGTGGGTAGCTATCCCTGTGGACACTGCAGTTTTTGCACATATTAATAAAACTACTAAATTTACAAGTAGCAACACCTCACAGATTTTTGATATTAGATGCTTTGCTAATTGTGGCGGTGACTGGGTTATCTACCTGGCAACTTGTTTTTGCTCTGCATTCTACATAGGGCAAACATCATGACCTGTAAAACACAGAATAAGTGAACATCTTAGTGACATTAGGACCAAACGTATTCACAATGCACTATACAAACCACACACTAGCCCATTCCACTGCCAAATTTAATTTTACAATTCTAGACTAAATCCAGGGACATAGAGCTAACAAAGCAGGCTGGCATTCTATTTTAAACAGGAACGAATCAGGATGGATGGTCAAGCTTGGAGCTTTGTTTAAGCCTGGTTTAAATGAACATAACTGAATCTTTGGGATGGACCAATTGAAATGCAACAAGTTAATTAACTATATAAATGTGTGTAGAGCTGATGTATTCCAATGCACTGAGGATGGCATTTTGTTCTGCCGAAACCGCTATTTTTATTGTAACAATACAATAAATGTAGCCTACATACTCTTATTGTGGTGCTGGACCCTTTTTTTGCGCTCTCTCTATAGTAACCAAGCTGCATGTGTGTATTAAATATGGTTATCCTCTCCCTTTGTTTTGGGATGTAGGATGAAATACTGACAGTGGAACACTGATTCAGATATAACTATGGAGCTACACTTTATGCGTAAAGTGGGAAATAGTTCCAAGACTAACACTGCCCTTATGCAAGGCCGTTAGGGTTATTTACATTTTATGGCCTGTAGACCAGAGTCCTTCATGGCCCACTTAGGAGTTACCTCAAAAATTGTTTTCTACTGAAGCCACTCCAGTGAGAGGGATAAAGTACAGACTATGGCCCAGGTTCAATTAGTGGTTCAGGTGACTGACAGACTGGAAGGGAGGGATGGGCATGCCCTTCCTATATGGGAGGGTGTTGGTAGATGACACACCCCAGGGGGACACATAAGGTCCAAATAAGGGGAAAGTTAACTTCAGACAGTCAACGAGCATAGGGAGGCAGGGAAGGGAATTCAGTCAAAACAAAAAAAAAAAAAAACCTGCCCCAGATGGAAGCACAGATGGCAGAGCCCCTAAAAATACCCTTAGGGCCCATGACTGGCCCCAGCTATACCAGGAAAAGTCAGGGGGAGTAGGAGGATGGTTGGTAGACCTGGTGTGGACATGGGCACTAGGGAGCCTATCTGGTAGAGGAGGTCAGAGGACAAAAAAAATAAATAAAAAAAAAATATGTCTATGCCTCTTAAAAGTGTAATAGAGAGTAAAATGCTTAAGAGGGAGGGCAAGATCAGCTTTTCTTTCATAAGACAGAAATTTCAAGGGGAATGAGCTGCAAGCCCCCTTCAAAAATGTTTTTAACTACAGACCAGGGTTACAAGGAGAATCTACCCATAGGCAGGCTGAAACAGGTAAAGGTGCACATTTGTGGATATGTATGAAGCTTCCAGCTAAATAAGAGAGGACGTTTTGACTTTTCCTATGCAAACGTTAGGACACCCTTAGAAATACAGTCAAAAGCTTCCTCAAAGAAGTTGCCTCAGAAGGTATCAGAATGAGACTGTCCATCCCAGGAATTTAAGACTCCTTTGATTTCAAGTAACTAGTGACCCATTCTGTGGTAAAGTAAAAACATTTTTGGTAATGGAAGAGCTCTCTTTACACATCTAAATGAGCTGAGAAAACCACAGCTCTGGCCATCAAAATATAAAACTTTTTCATTTCATACACTTCAGGGCACTCCTGGAAAGAGAAAATCTTAAGAATGCATATGTGAGTATGTCAAGGGAAACAGTGTTCACTGTCCAGGCTCATCTAGATGGAAATCTGGCAGAGGACATCTACAGTTGGTAATTCTTAGGAATGTAGCATAAATGTTGGTCAGGTAAATTCACTGCTGCAGTCCTTACATCTGAGATTCCTGCTTGCAGGTAACCAGAGACTTACCAGCTCACCTTCTACAGCTCTACCTTTCTTAGGCCTCAGCTGACACCCTCCCACAATGCACATAGTCAGCAATGGTACAAGAGATGTAGTGGTCAATGCCATCTTCAGATCTTTGCCCTGACTAAAGTCAAGTAGAAAACCCTAGTGTCGAAGGCCAAGTGGATAGCACTCTGTGCCCCTAGTTCCATCTCCGAGGTCTACAATTTCTCTCCCTCTCCAGGAAACAAATTAAAATAAAAGAGGGATGGGAGGCGAGATGAAAGGTGCAGGTAATAGGAGAGGTGCCTAGCAAGAGGGAAGATGCAGATAAATAGAACAGGGTGCCACCTAAACCTCTAATGCAAGGAATACATGACAAGACTGAAATAAAGGAGACTGTTGGTACGGTAACAATGGACTGCAACAATAAATCCCCACAGACATCTAGACTTATGGAATCTCTACAAAACCTGTACTATGTTGACAAAGATATTCACTGGTGTATTTTTCACATTTAGTAAGATTCTGAAAGCATACAGAAATAGGGTAGCTGGAGACGCAATTAGGAGATAAAGCTCTGCAGGACAGAAGAGGAAAATGCTGTTCTGGTCATGGCAGCTACCCCTAAATTACAGTATCTAGAAAAGGTATAGACAAAAGTCCAAACTGCTGTTTCAAAAATGCTTGCATGGTGACCCCTCTTATGAAAGATGTGGCTGCTGCAGTGGCTTCAGTACAGTGGGCTCAGACATGCCCTGGAGGAGATTTGCATTCGATGTATACCAATAGGAAATGCATTGAGCAAGCCATTTATAAATTCTGTTTACTGGCTTCCCTGCTATCTCTTTTGCAAAGGATACATAGTTGGTAAACATTTCTGAATTATTCAGTACTCAGCTGTTTATGTACATCAAAAGAAAGAATGGTCCTTCTCTTCTCTGTGAATTTGTGTGAATTTGGAAAGAAAACTGGCAAGTAAATGGACTGGATAAAGGATAGCTCAGAAATTATACCCAGTCCTCATGGAACACAAAAAAGACAGTTTTTCGGCACATTAAAGCCAGGAGCTCAAATTCCCCTAGTAGATGTAAACCACCAAAAACAGTGCCATCCAAAATAAAAATTGAAGAGAAGCAGTTAGCTGAAAAAGAGTGCCAGAGTCAATTTCTTGGGAGCCAAAGCTGTAGGACCCCCTTGAGAAACTGCTTGATAGAAGGACTGGAGTACTGGGGGGTGTCCATGGGTAGACGAGATGAAATAACAGAAGCATTCACCTTGACAGGTGCATAAAATAAGCACCAGGAGTTTCAGCTGCCACCAAAGAGCTGAATAGGTGTATGAATATGTTGTAAATCCAGTAAATGCGATGGTAAAATGAATATCAACCACGGTCACCAGCTGTATTAAAACCATTTTTTATTATGAAAAGAAAAAAAAAAAAACTAAGCGCCTTCACCCCCATAATATAGGGCTTCAGAGTAATGAATATAGCCACAACACCAGATTTTATAACCCCTGAAACTCCACTCCTTTAATCAAATGTCAGTTGGAAGTAATAAATAAGAGGAAAATCAAACTTAAAACACTGTCAAGAATGAATAATAAAATATGCAATGAATGTAAAACACTATAAAACAGATACATATTAAAATGGTAGCCATCTTATAGTTCTAATTCACTCCAATTAGAACAAAACAAATATTATGCATAAATAAAGGAAAGCATTTTATCAGATTGATTTTAACTTACTGCTCATTGAAGTTTGGTCATTTAACCCCCCTTTGGCCCCACAGCATTTGTTTTTAGCTGTCATTCTGTTTCCTTCATTTCTAATAGGATTTTCAAGGGCCACCCCTTAAACCATACTCAACAATATCCACTACAAGAGAGACATGCCCATCATGGCTCTGGATGCATCTCCACAGTGCATTTTTTTCAAATCATGTTTCTTAATGTCTCTTAAATGTTTGTATATCCTAACTTTTATGTCCGCTTCAGTTTTTCAAATATAGAAAAAAATTACATGCAACGTAAACAACCATTTTGGAATTACATTTGCATTTCCTATGGCATTTTACTGTACTATACTCCTAGATGTTCACACTGTTACCCTCTATAACTAAAGAGCTTTGCGAACAACATCTGCATTTAGACATACGTTCCTTATTACCTTCACTCGTTTTATGCTTGTTCACATACTCCAAGTATTTTTTTTTAATATTCCAGTCCCTTCTAAAGGTGAATCAATCGTGGGCCCCCTTCCCATTTTCGATTGGTCAATTCCTCTTATTTCAAAAAATTTCCAGTTGTTAGTTCAGTACATCTCTAAGTCTGCATCATTAATAAAGGTGAGAATACATCCTTTTTGAAAATTATCATCATTGGACGTTAAATTGGACATATATTTGCGATCCATCCCTAGACATGGTTTATAAAAACGTTCTACCCTTTTCATATACACCTCATTAAATATTTTTTTTTTGAGAAAAGAGTTAGGGTAACCTCTACTGAGTAACACAAACCTTAATTTTCCCCTTCCTCACAGGAAGTCTCTAGTGAAGAGATCATTCTTGCCAGCCTGACCAGCTGCCCTTTAACCAAGGCTGTTTTTCGATAAATAGGATGACAACTATCAAAATGGAACAGAGTGTTTGAATAGGTTGTTTTTCTATAAAAATTAACAAAGCATTTGTTAGCCTGGCCAAACGATTTTAACATCCAAGTAACATACATGGTCACAGGATGTATTTAAAGTAAATTTCAGAAAACTGATAGAGTTGTTAATATACTGGAAGAATTGGTGTAATTTGTCCTCTGTCTTTCAAAAAAGGACTATATCGTCCAAGAATCGCCCATAAAAAGTCTAGCCGTCTTTAAATTCAGAATCAAGATCAAAATTTTCTTTCAAGTATGCTAAAAATGTACATAAACTCTCAGGTAACCAGAACTCAAAGCAACCGACGCTGTCAAGTAACTGGCAAAAATCGAAGAAATACAGTAGGAGCCAATTTTCATTTGTTGCACTTTGTTTTCCCCCCAAGCCAGGCTTTTAATTACTGTTATTTCAATATTAAAATCAAATCAATACAGTGTTTATGGAAATGGTATGGTGTAGTACAGTTGTAGTACAGTGTACAGCATCAGTCAGGCTTATTTTTAATGGTAACGCTCAAGCAACCACAAACTACAGTTATCTGGCATCTGACAATCCCCATGGGTGTCTGTTAACTGTACACAAAAAAAAAAAAGCTGCTGGTACTCATTTCTTCGAGGTTGTGTATTTATTTCCTGGTTTTCATCATGTGACGTGCATAAAATAAGCCAATTTTATAAAGGCCTGACAGATATTTTAGGAAGTCTCTTTAGCCTGGTTTGAATCTAAATTCCTGGATTGGCACCAAACGGAGAATCCTTTCCACTTATTTAGGATAGGACTTCTGCTTGCTTTCTTAGCCATATCTACAGAATATATATGTCTACATGGAATCAGATTAAGGCTGACAGCTTGGATGATTTCAGAGTTGCCAGGTTGGGGCGTAAGAGGAACCCCCTCTTTTGAGTTAGAAGGTCCACATGTTAAAGCAACACTCCATTTTTTTCTTGCCAAGTTAAGTAGAGTAGGGAAGCAACTGCGGTTTTGGCCAAAAGGGAGTTAGCAGAATGAGTTTTGAATTTTCCTCCTTGATTTTAGGAATATCCTGAGAATCAATGATTCTAATTCCTGGAGAAAGCATCTATTCTCTATGCTTCTAGAGCTGCTGTCAGTTAAGAGGAGATGAAAGCAGATCCAATTCTAGCATACCCCATATGCTTGTCAGGGTCAGAATACCATCCCTGTTTAACGTCCCTTTAGAAGGGTTTGCTTGAGATCTGCTCAGCCAATATGCAAGCACTTTTTGTCAAAAGGGTCCGTAGGCTGCAGTCAGTCATGTCAGCCCTCTGACCCATTTCTCATGCTTGCACTGCCAGCATGAACAGATGGCAGAACTTATGAATGGAAGTTCCCCTTGGTTATGCACAACATAACAGTGTTGATTGCTGTCAGTATCTAGAGGACCCCCCCCCCCCACACACACACACACACCCTGGAATATCAGTCTGAAAGTCTTCAATGTTAGATGGCCACAGCCTTTTTTTTTGTTAACATTTTTCCTCATCTTCCATTACATGTTCCTTAAATAGAAAAAGGGGACCCACACAAGCCCTCACAAATCGGACCACAGGAACCTATGGTGAGAATCACTGTAACATGAACAGCAGCTTCTGACTGAACTTGCATTGTGCTAGCCACCACAAGATCTCCTTAATGATACAAGGGAGAAGGAATATACTGGTCTCAATGGAGTGGGTGTGCTAACACCATCTGTTTCTTCGTTACCGCAGAAGCTTTCTCTAGTAAAAGACAGGCCGACTTCACCATCAGGATGCAGAAGGCATGTAAACCAACCGCTTGAGGAACACTCTTGCTGATATTGCATCCTGCTGCAAAACCCTTCTGAAGTATAGAATGGAGGTGAAACTGCCCGAGAGGAAGGCTCTGCAAAAGGTGGTGTCAGGTTTGTTTAATTTGCTGAATGCGAGACCCAGATAAATCTAGGATGAATTCTAAAGTCCTGAGAATCCCCAGTATTATTCTGCTAAGATGACGCAGTTCCAGGCAATTGTAAAAGTAGATGCTCTTTGTCTTGCAGTAAGTAATTACTGAACTGGGCATCTGGTGAAGACTCTTGGTGCAGTAGACAAGCCAAAGTGCAAGGACGTGAATTGGAAATTATCCTTCCCACCCCCAATGCAAACCTGAGAAACTCAAGTTGTCTGGTTATGGGGATGCAAAGGTTTGCTTCTTTTAGGTCCAGAGTTACCAGAAAGCATCTGGAAAGATACCAGTGCTAACAGGCTATGGAGAGTTAACATTTTGGACTTTTTGAAACAAATCAGAAATGTATGTGTGTGGAACAAGTCTAGAATGAAAGAAACAAAAGCACATGGAAGTGCAAAGTAACAGAAAGAATCTTGAATAAAACCCTTTCTATCCTCTCCAGTTAGGATCTTCTCTCAGAGCCTAGACTGCAGTATTTCTTTTATGAACTCAGAAATAAAATCAAACTGATCCTTGGGAACAATGGGAATACCTCTGTATTTTGGACTTGTTTTTGAAATGTACCTTGTAATCCTAATTAATTAGAAGTTATGTACCTACCATAACGTTCCATGTTAGTTGTCTTCTCTCGCCTTCTTTCTTGCTGGATGGGTTCGGAGCCGATCCTCGGCTCCGACTCGGCACTTGCTTTAGCTTAGGAACTCCTTTTACCAGCTCGAGGCAACCCTATATCCCATGATGCAAGGCGGAACTACCTCAGATCTCGTTTGGTAGCTAACCTACCCTGCTAAAGACTATCCTAACATAATTAGGAACACAAGATCCTAATAGAAGTCCTCATATGAAGGCTCAGGAGGAAACAACCTAATAGGAACTCTTCAAGATCTGTCCAGGCCAGGGGGAAGGAGGGAGGGACGCAAGAAAGAAGGCGAGAGAAGACAACTAACATGGAACGTTATGGTAGGTACATAACTTCTAAATGTTAAGTTGTCAATCTCGCCTTCATTCTTGCTGGATGGGACCGCCCTAGCACCTGTATCCCGGGTGGCTCAATGGAACAGACTCTTGAGAACTGTGGAACCAAAACTGGCCCTATCTCTGGAGGCCAAGTCCAATTTGTAATGAGAGACAAAGGTATGAGGCGTAGCCCAAGTAGCTGCTGCACAAATGGTATCAATGGGTAGTCTATCCTGAAAAGCTGCAGAAGTGGATAGACTCCTGGTTGAGTGTGCTTTTGGCTTAGAAGATAGCTGCTTGCCTCAGAGAGTATACATAGGAAATAGTGGAAGTCAACCATCTGGATAAGGTCACTTTAGAGACTGGAAGACCTATCCTGTTTTCTGCATAGGAAACAAATAATTGGTCCGATTTTCTGAATTGTTTAGTTCTATGCAAATAGTACCTGAGCTGACGATGGACATCCAAAAAAATGCAGTTTCTGTTGAGCTCTGTCGGAATAGTTTGGGAAAAAGACTGGTAGGTCTATAGATTGGTTAATGTTGGTTTGAGATACGACTTTGGGAAGAAAGGAAGGGTTAGTTCTTAATGATACCCTGTCCTTATGAAAAACCAAATAAGGGGAACGAATACAGAGAGCTTGAATCTCGGAAACTCTTCTTGCAGAAGTGACAGCCAGTAAAAATATAGTTTCCCAGGACAATAATTTCAAAGAACATGAAGCAGACGGTTAGAAGGGAGGTAGTATCAAGGATGCCAACATTAAGTTTAGATCCCATTGCGGAGGAGGATGCTTTATAGGTGGTTTTAGGAGAAAAACTCCTCTCAGTAAGGCCTTGCATAATCTATGAGACATAATGTTATTGTCATGCAAGCCAACATGATACTTGGAAATAGCAGCCAGTTGTACTTTGACTGTAGATGACGAGGATCCTGAATGAAAAACCTCCGCCAGGAAATCTAAAACCGAATGTACAGGAGCAGTAAAGGGATCAATATTTTGGAATTTGCCCAAATAGAAAACGCCGCCACTTGCTAGCATAAACAGTCCTAGTGGACGACTTCAAAGAAGACACTAAAATGTCTCTGACTGAGTCCGAAATCATCGGTAGCCTGGCTAGGGTAGGAAGTGGAGCAACCAAGCAGTGAGGTTGAGAGAATGAATGGCTCGGTGCTGCTGACCCGACTGGTGGATCAAGAGATCCGGAACTGGGTCCAGATGCCAGGGCTGCACCAGAAGGTGACGATGCAGAGACGGAAACCAAATTTGTCGAGGCCAATATGGGGCAATGAGGATCAACTTGGCTCTCAGAACGGTGGCTTTCTGAATGACTTGTGGAATCAAGGGAAAGGGAGGAAAAGCGTACAGAAGTCCCCGGGGCCAATCCTGGGTTAGAGAGTCTCTCAGGGGTTGGCCTGGAAGGGGAAAGAGAGTGAAAAAAATCGGGGCACTTGTTGTTTTGTGAAGTAGCAAAAAGATCGCAACAAGGAGTGCCCCACTTCAGAAAAATCTGATCCACTACAGATCGATTGAGAGACCACTCGTGAGGCATCAGAATGGATCTGCTCAGCCTGTCCGCTAAAAGGTTGGACCTGCCGGGGATGTGCATTGCTATCAGAAACCGCTGAGAAGAGATCGCCCATTGCCAAAGTCTGAGAGCTTCTCGACATAACGGATAGGACCTGGTCCCGCCCTGTTTGTTGATGTACCAGACCATGGACATGTTGTCCGTTTGTACTGCAATAGTCCCCGTGGGAAAAACGTCGTTGAGGGCTTGCAACGTTAAAAGCACTGCTCTCATCTCCAGGACATTTATGTGCAGATGGTATTCTATGGGTTGCCACGTCCCGTGGACCATCCTGCCCTGATAATGCCCCCCCCACCCGCTCAGAGAGGCATCCGTAGTGACTGTGGCAACTGGAGGAGGGGGAATAAAGGGTCGGCCCTGATGAAGAAGAGGGGAAGATATCCACCAGTTCAGATGAGCTCTGCACGACTGTGTGACCAAGATTTCATGCCTCATCGGGAGACTGTGGTACGACCACTGCGTGAATAGCATCCACTGCAGAAGACGCATGTGGAAGCGAGCCAGTGGTAGAAGAACAATGGCCGCAGCCATAAGACCTAGAACCTTCAGTATAAATCTGGCTTTGATCTTGTTGCTTTGCAATAGAAGCCGAACGAATTTTTGGATTTCCAGAATTCTTTGATCTGTTAGTCTGGCTATCATTTTGACGGTGTTTAATTCTGCGCCTATAAAGGTGATAGATTGGCAAGGCAGCAGAGAAGATTTTTCGAAATTTACTGAAATTCCCAAACTCCTGCAAAGCTGTAGAGTGTAGTCTTTGGACTGAAGAAGCTGACACTTGGTGGTGGCGGAGAGGAGCCAGTCGTCCAAGTAGGGAAACACCTGGAATCCCTGACGTCTCAGATGAGCTGTGACCACTGCCATGCATTTGGTAAACACTCTGGGGGCTGAAGTGAGGCCAAAGGGCAGTGCTCTGAATTGGTAGTGACTGGTCCCTAGCCGAAAGCGGAGAAACCTTCTGGAGCGTCTGTGCATCTTTATGTGATAGTACGCATCCTGAAGGTCTATAGAGCACATCCAGTTGTCCTTGCCCAGAAAGGGCAGAATGGACTGAAGCGTGACCATCCGGAATCTTGCCTTCTTGACAAATCTGTTTAGATTGTTCAGGTCTAATATTGGTCTCCAATCTCCCGTCCTTTTGGGGACCAAAAAGAATCTCGAGTAGACGCCGGATCCTACCTGGTCTGCTGGCACAGTCTGGACGGCTCTTTTTTCTAGGAGCTTTGAAACCTCCTGTTCTGCCAAATCCCTTTGACCGGGTGAGATGTCTGGAAGGGATTGTAGAGGTACGGGAAACCTTTCGAAGGGGATTTTGTAACCCTCGGATATGATCGACTGTACCCAACTCTCTTGAGATAGGGATTGCCAGGCTACTGGGTACAGCGAAATCCTTCCCCCGACTGCCTCCAAGGGTGGACAGTCGGGCAACACCTCAGGGATGCTGAAAGGGCTTCTCAGGAAGAGACTCCCTGTTGCCCTGGTTCTGAGGACCCCCCCTGCCTCTAGGGCGGCGTCTATTATTGTTACCCCCTCTGCCTCTGGGGGTAAACTGACCACGTGCGTCCGGTGTAGCTCCTTGGGCTTTTCGGAACCACATCTTCCCCCCCTTCTGACCCTTGGGATATGGTCTAGAAGGAGTGGAAAAATGGACTCCAACGGCAGAAAGAGTTTTACCGTCCTGCTCACACCTGGTCAAGGTATCCTTCACCTGAGGTCCGAACAAAGCCGAACCATCAAAGGGGGTATTAGTGAAGGACGCCTTAAAGGGGTCCGCAAAATTACAAAGCTGCATCCAGGCTTGGCGTCTAAGAGCAACTCCTGTGCCTGCGGCCCTGCTCGCTCCATCGGCCGCATAGGATATGAGCCGTATGGAGGAGTTAGATATGGAATTCAGGATTGCAAGCTGCGAGGCAATCTTCTCCTGAGCCCCAGCAGCAGAAGGATCCTGGACTACTTCACCAAGTTCTTTGAGAATATCTCGTTGAAGCCTGGTGAAGTGACAAAGATAATTCAGCGAACGCATAGCAAAAGTCGCTGAAGAAAACATCCGCTTTCCATACCTGTCCATGGTCCTAGAGTCCTTGTTAGGAGGATGGACAGGTACTGAAGGATCCGCCAGTTCCTTCTTAGTGGCCGCCACCACCATAGCATCCACAGAGACACCCTTGGAAAGGAACTGTTTGTCCGTAGGGGCCGTGATGAATTTGGATGGTCTCCTGGGGACAGGTTCCACAGAATCTGGAGCCGTCCACGCCTTCCGAGCCACTACCTGCATCAGTGGGTCGAAAGGCGGAGACACCCAGGAGGTGGAGGGTCGGGATCCAAAAGCCTCCAGGTATACCGACTCATCCTCGGAGGGGTCAATGGAGGCCAATTCCCCTCTGTTTGAGGAGCTCAAGGATGTCTGAAAAGGAGACATCCTCAGAGGGGGACCGTGGGGAACCCTCAGACTCATCTAAGTCGGTATCAGAGGTAGTAGACTCAGGGGAGTCCGTGTGTTTCCTCTTACACGTCCTCTTCCGAGGGGGTTCCCCTGCAGGATCAGGAGAAACCTCGGAAGAGGAGGAAATTCCCAATGGGGAAACCTGGGGCGATGGATCCCTGGGCCTGACAGCAAGAGGCTGGCAAGAGGCGTCTGCAGGCACTGATGAGGGAGGAGCTAGAGGGATGGACCGTTGACCAGGCTCAGAGGCCAGGACACTCCTCATCACCTCAAAGGCTCCCCTCCCGGGAGGCCGGAATATCCCGCTCGAGGAAACAGGAATGCCCGGCTCCACTGAGAGGGAAGGCTCGAGGCCGATGTCGGCGCCGAGCTTACCAAAGCCGAAGCCCGAGAGGGAGAGCGGGGTCGGACAAGGGTCCGATGCCACTAGCCCCCTCGGAGCCGACAAGGGAAACCCGACGACCGGACCCCTCCAAGGAAGGTCTCAAGGAGGAGATCGGAGCCGAGGATGACGGAGCCGAAGGATGTATCGGCTCCGGCACCGAAACAGTCGCTGTCCCGAGAAGCTCCGGCTCCGAACTCTGAAGTGGAGTCGGAGGAGGAAGTTCAAGGGGTGAGGCTATAGCCGAAGTCTGTTGAGACGGGCTATGGAGCATTTGGGCCAGTGCCTGAGACTTCAACAGCCTGCTTACCACCCTCTCCAAGTCGTGGTCAGACAGCCTGGAAGATCTTGAAGATCGGCTCCGATGGCTCCGCTCCGACAAAAGGGGAGACCCCGGAGCAGAGTGGATACTCAGTAATGAAGGGGACCGAGATCTCTTTCAGGACGGAGCCATCGGAGCCGAAGTCCCCTGAACACCAGATGGAGCCGAAGGTTTCTCGGCTCCGATGCTGGATAAAGTGTCGGCTCCAGCCGGAGCCGACAAGGCTACAGTAGATAAGGTATCGGAGCCAGCCGGCACCGAACCCACTACTTTCGAGGCAGATACATCGGTTCCAGCGGGAGGCGATCTCGGCTCCGACGGGCGAGCCACCGGAGGAGGCTTGGAAACTGAAGCCTGAGCCTTCGGTGGCTTAGAAGGTTTCCCAGACCCTGCTTTAGAGGGAGAACCTTCTGGCTTAAGTAAGCCACGGAGGATAAGTTTATTCCTCCTCTCCTGCAGGACTCTCTGGCTAAAGGAGTGACACAAAGCACAGGAGTCCTGCAGGTGCAAAGGCCCCAGGCAATAAACACAAGAAGTGTGACCGTCTGTCAGAGACATTTTCTGACAGCACGAGTCACACTTCTTGAAGCCTGAGACCTTGCCTTCCCTAGACATATCCTAGGAGGAAGAAAACACACACAAACCCCAACAAACACACAAAATTAATCCCCTACACACAACACACAGGAAGGGATTAACAACTGGGGTTTTAGGCCTAACTAAAACTTTACACTAAAGGTTTAAAAAGGTTATAAAAGTTTGAAAACACAAGGGAATAGGGTGGGCTGTAACTACTACAGACTATACTATGACTAAAAGGGGAAAATAAAACCCTAACTAAGCTTCTCTTTCTTTGACAAGAAATTCACTTACCTCTGCTGGTAAAGGAGACCTCTTTCGCTAAGCGGCAAACGAGATCTGGGGTAGTTCCGCCTTGCATCATGGGATATAGGGTTGCCTCGAGCTGGTAAAAGGAGTTCCTAAGCTAAAGCAAGTGCCGAGTCGGAGCCGAGGATCGGCTCCGAACCCATCCAGCAAGAATGAAGGCGAGATTGACAACTTAACATCAATATATTTAGAAAGTACAGTTGTGTACACTTGCCATAAAAGCAGATGTTAGAGTGTATTCACTGCTGCAGTCATCACACTTGGGTTATTCTGCTGCGGGTAGCCCTCAGCTGGCCCGAATTCCAGAGACTTAGTATTTCTAAGTCGGTTGCTGTCACTTCAGGACTGACGTCAGTTCATCAGGGGTATACAAAACACAGGCAGCCGACGCCATTACATCAGTTGTTCTTGCCTCAAATGTCAGGAGCCCCCCCAATAGGGAGCCAAGTTATGGTGGGAAAAACACCACCAGTAAAAAGTAAATGCCAATAGCCCTGGTAAGGGGTGAATAATAGACCGAGGGGAGAGAAAGAGACAAGGGGGCTGGAGGGTGGGAAACCAGGACTGCAACAGTGAATACATTCGAACATCTACATTTACGGTAAATGTACACAACTGCACTATGTTCTTCGTGTTTCACTGTTGCAGTCATCACACTTGGGTTGATTCCCAAAGCTGAAGAATGGGTGGAGGCAGTCAAGAAGAGTTGGGGCTGGCTAGTATGCCCTGCAGGACTGCTGTTGCAAAACCTGCCCTGGATTTGGAAAAGATATGCAGGTGCTAATGCTTAGTGAAGGTGTGTACAGAATTCTAGGTAGCAGCTCCCAGAATGTCCCTGGTAGGGACAGGCCTGAAAAGTTGCCCTAGTGGAATGCGTTCTGACCCCCTGAGGGGTTGGTTTCCCATGGTGTTTGTAGCAGAAATGGATACAGTGTGCTATCCATTTGGAAATTGTCTGTTTTGAAATGGCCTTGCCCTCTGCCCCTGGTGCAAAACTGGACTAGTAACTGGTCAGACTTCCTGAAGGGCTTAGTGCTATCAAGGTAGCATCTGAGCTGTCTGTGCACATCCAAGGAGTGCAGGATCCTTTCCCCTTTATTTCAAGGATTAGGGAAGAAGGTTGGCAAATGAATAGATTGGATGAGAGCCACACTGAACCGTTCCTTTATGCCTAAGGTAGTGTCAAGTCCTGAGGGAGACCCTGTCAGCATGAAAAATAATGAAGGGTTCCACAGCCATAAGTGCTTGTAGCTCAGACACTCTTCTAGCTGAAGTGATGGCCAGAAGTAGGGCTGTTTTCTAAGAGAGGAATTTTAACTCTGCTGACGCTGCAGGCTCAAAGGGGGGTAAGCATGAGCTTTTCCAGTACAGAGTTAAGGCCCCAAGCAGGGGTGGGTGCGCTCCTTGGTGGCCTTAAGTTGTTTGCCCCTCTCAGGAACAGTTTGATGAGAGGGTGAGAGAAGAGAGGCGGCTCAGTGTTGTAATGAACCAAGATGGCAGAAGCATGGATCTTAATGGAGGAAAAGGATAGGCCTCTGTGGAGTAGATCCGTTAGGTAATCCAGAATTAGTGGTAAGGAGGGTAGTGCTGTGTCCTCTCCTTTAGATGGAATCCAGGAACAATACCTTTTCCACTTATCAGCATAAGATTTCCTTGCACTGGGTTTTCTGGCTTCAAGAATGACGTCCAGCACCTGCTTGCTTAGGCTGGTCACTGGGGGAGAATTCAAGGAATAAGCCAGGTTGCAAGATTCAGGGTTTGCAGTTGCAGATGCAAGATCTGTCCCTCCTGCTGAGTGAGGAGGGTTGGGATCTGAGGAAGATGCCAGGGTGGCAATGGTGACAGGCTGCGCAGTAATGGGCATCAGTGCTGGCGTGGCCAGACCGGGGCAATCAGGATTGCCCTTGGTCTGACCTGTCTTATCTTGAGTAACATTCTTGTGAGAAGAGGCAGAGGGGGAAATGCATAGACTGAGATGTTTACCCACTGGAAGGATAGGTCATCCACTTTCCAGGCCCTGCTGTGAGGTGTTCTGGTGCAGGATTTGCTGAGCTGGTGATTGTAGGGGGAGGCAAAAAGGCCCACCCCTCTAGGGTCCCCCATTTCTAGGTTAGAAGGCTGAAGACGGTGGGGTCTAATTGTCACTCGTGTGGGTCTAGGAGATTTCTGCTTAAGTAGTCTGCCAGAGAGTTATGTTTGCCTGGCAGGAATTGAGCTTGGAGATGAATAGGCATGTCCAAGGCCATGTTCCACAGGGCCATGGCTAGCCTACAGAGTGGGCTCCCCCCTGCTTGTTGAGGTACCACAAAACTGTGGTGTTGTCTGCTTGTATTAGCAGGGGTCCTGGTGAGAGTAGGGATCTGAAAGCTGTCAGAGCATGCTGAACAGCTAGCATCTCATTCTGACTGATGTGCAGATGAATTTGACTTGGGTTCCAGTGGCCCTGAATGCACTTGTCATAAAGAGGAGCCCCCCAGGCATAGTCTGATGTGTCTGTGGTTAGGGTCGAGTAAAGGGAAGTTCCTTGTTGTGGTTGCATGCTGCTACCCACCAAAGAAACACTGTCCTTAGACAAGGTATGACAGGTCCTGAGAATATTGGCACCAAAAGGACTTAAGTACCACTAAAGTTTCCTCATATGCAGTCTGGCATATGGAATTAGTAGAATGCAAGGGGCCATGAACCCTAGGGCCTGCAGGATTTTCCTTGCAGACAGCTGGGTTCTGGTGGCCATTTGAGTGAAGTAGCCTGTCAGATGGGCTTGTTTTTCTGGAGTAAGGAATGCCATCTGGGATGCTGTGTCCAAGCTTGCTCCCAGTAATACAATCTTTTGACTGGGGACTAGTTTTGATTTCTTTTCATTGATAGTGTACACCAGGGAGGTTAGGTTTTTTTTTTTTTTTTTTTACAAATGTCAGGTGTTGCAACAACTTTTCCTGACTGCCTGCCTGAATCAGGCAATTGTCCAGGTTCAGGTAAATTTGAATCTTTCTGTCTGCAATAGGCAATGGCTGGAGCCAGGTGTTTTGTGAAGACTCTGGGAGCAGTGGATAAGCTAAAGGGAAGTGCAGAGAACTGATAATGCATAGATCCTGCCCTGAAATGTAGGCATTTCCTGCATGGCTCCCTGACAGGGATGTTCAGATAGGCTTCTTTTAGGTCTAGGGTGGCTAACCAGACATCTTTGGACAGCATAGGAAGAAGCTGCTGAAGGGTGAGCATTTTGAAGTTTGGTACCACCAGGAAGGTGTTTAGAATGGAACGGTCTAGGATTTGGTGCCAAGTGCCCTCTTTTTTTGGGTACCAGGAAAAGTCTGGAATAAAACCCTTGACCTATCTCTCCTGCAGGAACAGGCTGAATTGCCCTTATGGAGAGCAGAGATTGAACTTGGTTTTGTGCCTCTGCCCACTGATTTGGAGGAAGGTCTGGAAACCCTTTTGGGGTTTGCAGTGAATGGAAGTAAAGTTTGTATCCCTGGGATACAATGTTGAGGATCCATTGGTCTTTGGTGATGGAGGTCCAGTTTTTTGCATGATGGGCAAGTTTTCCTCCTAGGGTGCTATCAATTGGGCAGAGGTGAGGAGTGGAGTCGAGAAGTCATTGTGAATTCTTTCCGTAAGTGGGTGGCTTAGCACTCCCTGTTTTAGAAGTGGAGGTACTCCACTGCTTAGATCTCTGCATACCCTGAGACTGTAATCTGGGGGGGGGGGGCTGTTTTAACTGGGTCTAGTTTGAGATGGCCTTGAGAGAGTTGGAAAGGACCAATGCTTTGAGGGGCAATGCCTACTGAATCTTGGAGGCTGCGCTTGCAAAAAATCTTTGTCTGCATGGACTTAGCTTTTTCTTCCATCTTTTTTAGAACCTCTTCTGCTTTGATGCCAAACTGTCCTTGTTCAAAGGAGCATCTAGTAATTTCTGATTTGACATGGTCTGGCAAGGTCTGCTCCTTAAGCCACGCATGCCTTCTCAGTACAAAACCAGTGACTGTTGCCCTGCAGGATGCTTCTAGGATGTCAAAACCACATTGCAAAGTATGCTTGCTGACTTGGCTTGCAGAATGCATAAGCTCCTGCAATTCTTTATTTTCTGCACAGTCTGTAAAGGTAGATAATTTTTGCTTAAAAAGTTCCATAACATGTTGCTGGAATTTCAGCATGTGAAACTCACAATTCAATGCCCTAATGGCGAGAGATGCAGAGGTGTATACTTTTTTACCCCATCTGTCTAAAGCTCGGGAATTCCTGTTCGAAGGGGTGGGATTCTTAGCTGTAGTTGCTTTTACATCTTTAGGCCCCTGGGAAATTAACTCTGGGTCAGCAGTAGGATTTTTGAAAAGAAATTTGAGAGTCAGGGACTCCGTAGTACCGGTCTGGTTTCCTTGGAGCAGGGGGCAAAGTATCAGGCGTTAGTCTGGATTCCATAAAGACATCATCCACAACATCCAGAACTGGAGAGATTGCTAAAGGTCTATGTTGTGGCAAATCTAAAAATTTTCCAAGTCTTTTTTTGGACTGAGGATAATCCTGGTATTCCCAGTGGAAATGCTCTCAAAGTATGTAGGGTTTCACCAAAAGAAAAATCATCTGGAGGGGAAGCAGAGGGAATGGAATCCTCTGCATCTGAATCCTCATAAGCAGACAAAGGCATGTCTTCATATTCAGAAACCTCAGAGTTGTTGGACTCTTGGTCTGTTAAAGCTGCTGGGGACAGGTCTCTTTCTCTTAGCAGGGGAAGGCTGGCTTCCCCTAATCAGCATAATCAGGTCTTCAGCCATTTTAAGCATTTGATGTTATGACAAGAAAGCAGGTGCTTGAGCTTGTGTCGTCGGTTTTTTAGGCATAGCTCGTATTTGTAGCCTTAGAAACTCAGTAGTTTTAGACAGAAATGAAGATGTAAAAGAAGTCGGTTTGTGTCGAATATCGGTAATGCAAAGAACTTCCTTGGAAGCCGGTACCTGTACAGTGGCTCCGGACCCATCCAAGGTAGAGACATCCGCAGGTTCCGTGGTCAAAGAAGAGTCTTGTGACATACCGGACTCCGAACGGGTCTCGGTAGCGGCCTGCAAATCCATTGAAGCGGGCATCCGGAGCTGCAAATGTGCCTCACCGAGTACCAGCGAATTGGCGACTAGCTTAATGGAAGCGTCGTCAGCAGTTTTGGACATGGTCAGTCTCTGTCTTTATCCTTACGTTTTTTCGAAGATCAGTAGTCGGATGGCTTACCGAAGCCATTTTGGAATATAGCGATAGAGAGCGAAAGTATTTAGTGACAATAACGGCCCGATGACGAATAGTTCGGGCATTTAACAAAGCACAAAACCGACAGCGAGGTACATTGTGGTCTGGGCCTAAACAGGTGATGCAGTAAGAATGGAAATCTCTGTGTGGAATTTGCTTTGCACAGGCGTGACAACAGTTAACTTTTTCTGACATCGGTTAGAGCAGGAAAAAAGGATCCCCAACGGGGTACTTAGCTTTAGAAAACGTCAGGATGATGCAATTCGGAAACGAAAACTCAGGTAGCGGCCAACCAGCACTCATGCGAACTGCTTCTGCTTCGGGCTCCTCGGCAAGAAAGACTGATGTAATGGCGTCAGCTGCCTGTTTTTATACCCCTGACAAACTGACGTCAGTCCTGAAGTGACAGCAACCGACACAGAAATATTAAGTCTCTTGTATTTGGGGTGACTGAAGGCTACCTGCAAGCAGATAACCCAAGTGTGATGACTGAAACAGTGAAATAATTAGAACATCTCACTGGTCCTCAGTGGCAATTTCCTCCACCCCTATCCATAAAGGCAGCTACCCATCCTCAAACTCCCTTGGAGGGAAGAGGGGCAAAAGGGGGGGGTAAGAAAGCAAGTGGACTTTGAGTGGGCTTAAGGGAGAAGATTATTCTATCTATCTGACTCATGACTTAGCCATCTGGGAGTCATGGCCCAGAGGCCCCAGGTTTTTCCTTGGGCCTTGCATGCCATTCTCCAACTATCTTTTCATCTGCCAGACTTATTTTTGTCTTATTCTGGGTAGAAGGGCCCAAATCTGTCTGGGTAGCGTCTGCTGAATTTTTAGGAGCTTGGGCCTAAAAAAGCTCTTTGGCAGACTGCATAGTCTTGCCATTTTTTTCTACTCAAAACTCCTAAGTGGGGAAACAAGGAGGAGATCCTTGCCCATGGTTGCATTAAAGAGCTACATTCTTACATATTCTAGAAGGGGCTGAATTCTCAACCAAGCAGTTCCCCATATAATTCCTGTGGGTGCTGCCCTGCACGATACATCCACAGCATTATAAAACACATTTCATAGCATGCTTGGCAACCAGAGCTGACAGGCCACAAAGTTCAAGCATCTCCCACTTCAGATCCTTCTCCGGTATCCCCTCTGCTTTAGTCCTTATCTTTTACAACAGAAAATGCAGATAAACTATGCAGGACTGTCACTTTAAAGCTCTGGGAGTCTGACTTCATAGTGGAATAATAACTGCATCCTCCAGGACACTCAATGAGAAGTAGCGAGTGCTCTAGGCCCATACAGGTCCATGAAAGTTTTCAATATTCCTTAGCTTATTTTTGATTCTCATGACTCAGAAGCAAATAAACTTGAGGTTCCCACCCTTCTGTTTTTAGAAGTGACTTCACACACCAGATTTCTAGTTCTGGCATTTAGGATTAAAAAAAGTGTGTGTGTCTGTGTGTAAACCTTAGCCAGTCAGACCAGTTAGTTGGTAGAAGCCTTGGGGGGGTGGGGGTTCTGTGGGAGGAAAATAAGGCACTGCCTCAGGTAGGCTGAGGCAATCTGGCTGGCACTAGCAGTTTCATCTTCAGTGTCTTGCACCTCACAGTTTTGGAAACTGCCCTACAGGCTCAGTGGCATGAAGTCAAGACCTGAATCTGATCTCCGGGTACCTAATCACACACAAATATGCCAGTGTTCCAAGCTTCTCCTTTAGTAATGAGAATACCAGCCTCCAGATCGCCCAATACCAAATAAAAAGTTATGTACTCCCCATAACGTTCCATGTTTGTAGTCCATCTCACCCTTCATTCTTACATATGGGCTCGGAGCAGATCCTCGGCTCCAACTCGGTCTATTACAAAGCTCAAAGTCTCATAGCTGGCTCATGGCTAGCTAGGTATCCCTTAGTGCATTAGTACAATCCGGAGAGCTTTGTTTACTGCTAAACTATAGAAAGACAGAATTAGAAGTTATGTACTCACCATAATGTTCCATCTGAGTAGGTGTATTCATTTGTCTGCAACCTGTGGGTTATGGATCCGATATCGGATCCGAACCGGCATAGTTTACCAGCTATGGATCCAAGCTCTCAGCTCCTCCCCTCACCCATAATGCCCTGCTCTACCCTCATGACCTCAGATCGAGTTTGCCAACAGCAAGAACACCCTGAAAAGGGTAACACATAATATGCAGGAAACTGAAAGGCCAGGGGGATAGGAGGGCGGGATGGTTGCAGACAAATGAATACACCTACTCAGATGGAACGTTATGGTGAGTACATAACTTCTAAATCTGAAGTAGGAGATTCATTTGTCTGCAACCTGTGGGACAGAGTCCCCAGCTACCTGAATCTTGGGCGGCCATCATGGAAGGATATTCCGGAGCACCGCGGAGCCAAAGGATGCTCTACCCCTAGATGCAAGATCCAACTTGTAGTGGGAAATAAAAGTATGAGATGAAGCCCACATGGCTGCTGCACAAATATCATCTAGAGGAATCCTAGCCTTAAAGGCTGCCGAGGTAGATACTGACCGGGTTGAATGGGCGTGTACACCCTCCGGTGCGGGCCTTCCTGAAGCTTGATAAGCCAACAAGATACATTGTGAAATCCAGCGAGACAGAGAGACTTTAGAAATTGGCTTGCCCTAATTAAATTTAGCAAAGGAAATGAACAACTGGTCGGATTGCCTATGACCAGCCGTTCTGTTTAGATAAAATCTAAGTTGCCTGTGAACATCTAAGGAGTGAAGCTTGTATTCACCTTTGTTTTCATATTTAGGAAAGAAAACAGGGAGGTTAATGGATTGATTAATGTTTGCTTCAGAAGCTACTTTAGGAAGAAAGGACGGGTTGGTCCTGAGGTAAACACGGTCCGGATGAAAGACCAAGTAAGGAGGTTTAGCTGATAGTGCTTGAAGCTCTGAAACTCTTTTGGCCGATGTAATGGCTACTAAAAAGGCAGTCTTGAAAGACAAGAATTTGAGATCTACCGTAGCCGCTGGTTCGAAGGGGGGGGGCGGTCAAGGCCTGGAGAACTAAGGAAAGGTCCCATGGAGGAACCGCTTGTTTTACAGGGGGCCTGAGAAGGAAAGTACCTTTAAGGAAATTTTTACACAACTTGGCTGACATAAGTGGACTAGAGTCATGACCAATGTGATAATGTGAAATTGCCGCAAGTTGTACTTTGACTGTGGAACTGCTGGCACCATCGTTAAAAAGAGTGGTTAAGAAATCAAGCACTAAAGGGAGAGGAGCTGTGAAGGGGTTCAGGCCTTGCCGCTCCGCCCACAAAGAAAACCGTTTCCACTTGCTGCGGTAGACTTTCCTAGTGGACGGTTTATGAGCTGCCACCAGGATCGCCTTAACAGGTGACGAAATAGCGGGAGTCCTGATCAAGAGTGGAACTGGAGCAGCCAAGCGGTCAGCTTCAGGTTGTCCAGGTTTGGAGGAGATAGGCAGGATGGATGAGATATCAGATCCGGAATGGGATCTAGAATCCAAGGAGGATTCACCGAGTGAGACCTTAGGAAGGGGAACCAGATCTGCCGAGGCCAAAATGGAGCAATGAGAATCATTCTGCAACCCACCCGAGAGGCTTTCTGAAGAACTTGGAGCATCAGAGGCAAGGGTGGATAAGCATACAGAAGACCGGGTGGCCAAGCATGCACCAAGAGCGTCTCTTGGGGAACCTCCTGGAGGAGGTATCAGAGCGAAAAAACTGTCGCACTTGGTGTTTGAGGGAGAGGCAAAACGATCGCATGAAGGAGTTCCCCACCGTGCGAATATGCGTTCCGCTACTTGAAAATTGAGAGACCACTCGTAAGGGGTCAGAATGGTGTGACTGAGCTTGTCCGCCAGGATGTTGGACCGACCCGGAATGTGCGTTGCTATTAGAAAGCGGTTGGTGGAGATTGCCCATTCCCAAACTCTCATGGCTTCTCGACAAAGAGGGTAAGACCTCGTTCCCCCTTGCTTGTTGATGTACCAGACAACAGACATGTTGTCCGATTGAATCGCAATTGTTCCCAAGGGAAGAAAGTCCTGAAGTGCTAGCAACGCTAAGAGCACTGCTCTCATCTCTAGAACGTTGATATGCAGTAAGGTCTCTGAATCGTTCCACGTGCCTTGGGACGGTCCGCCCAAAATGCCCCCACCCAAGGCGGGAGGCGTCCGTGGTCACCGTGGCGAGAGGGGGAGAAGCACAAAATGGGCGGCCTCCGTGGAGATCTGGTGAGTGAAGCCACCACAGGAGGGACCGCTTGCAAGCCTTGCTGATCGCAATGGGATGATGCATAGGAAGAGCAAGGTATGACCACTGTACTAAGAGAGTCCACTGGAGGATGCGCATATTGAGCCTGGCGAGAGGAAGAAGTGCTATAGCAGACACCATGGACCCTAGAGCCCTCAGGACCAACTCCGCTGAACAGAACTTGAGTGGAGAATGGCCCGCACCTGGAGCTGCAGATTTTGAACTCTGTCCGCAGTGAGGAAGGCTTTTAAACTCCTTGTGTCTAACCTGGCCCCTATAAAATCTAAGAGCTGTGTGGGCGCCAGGTTGGATTTCTTTGTATTTATAGTAATGCCCAGATTGGGAGCAAGATGGAGAGAGGAGTCTCGCCAATAGTAGTAGATGCCTTGTTGGGCGGTAAGGAGCCAGTCGTCCAGGTAGGGAAGACCTGCACCCCTGAAGCCTCAGGTGGGCCGCTACCACTGCTAATACTTTGGTGAACACCCTGGGGGCTGTGGTGAGACCAAAGGGAAGGACCCAGAACTGGTAGTGACTGGCTCCCAGCCGGAAGCGGAGGAACCTCCTGGAGCGCCTGTCCATTAGGATGTGGTAGTACGCATCTTTGAGGTCTATGGAACACATCCAGTGATTTTCTCCCAGAAGGGGAGAATAGATTGCAGAGTGACCATTCGAATTTTTCCTTGGGAACTGCCAGGTTCAAGAGAGAAAGGTCTAAAATTGGTCTTAGATCCCCCGTCTTTTTTGGCACTAAAAAGAACCTGGAGTAGAACCCTGATCCGATCTGGTCTGGGGGGACGGGCTGGATGGCTCTTTTCTTTAGCAGAATGCCAATTTCTGCCAAAGCGGCCTCCCGTTGACCGGGTGGAACGTCTGGGAGGGACTTCAATTTTGGTAAGTGACGAAAAGGGATGTGGTATCCTCTGGATATGATCTGGAGAACCCAGCGGTCTGATGTTATGGACTCCCATGCTGCTAGGTGCCCCGAAAAACGTCCCCCGACTGCCTCCAGAGTGCAGCAGCCGGGCAACCCCTCAGGGTTGCTGCGCGGGCCGTTCAGAGAAAGGTTCTCTGGACCCGAAGTTCCTGGGAGCCCCTCTGCCTCTAGGGCGGCGTCCTCCCTGTCCTCCTCTGCCACGGAAGGACTGGTTGTCCGGAGCAGGCTGGGATTGCTGCGACTTCCGGAACCACATCTTCTTCTGACCCTTTTGGTTCCTAGAATAGGGCCTCTGGGGTGCAGAGAAGCGGATTCCGACGGCAGACAGCGTCTTCCCGTCCTTCTCGCTCTGGGTCAAAGTGTCGAACGGTTTTGCCAAAGAGGGCAGAACCATCAAAGGGGCGTTCGCAAATGACGCTTTGAAGGGCTCAGAGAAATCGCAATGACGGAGCCAGGCCTGGCGTCTAGTGACTAGACCTGCCCCTGCGGCTCTAGCGGCGCCTTCCGTTGCATGGGAGAGTAGCCGCATAGAGGTATTGGTAACTGATCTAAGAGTGGCCATGCGGGTGGAGTGCAGCACTTTGTCCTCCTCCGACATGGACTCTGGGGGAGATGCAGCGTATTCTTTAATGAGATCGCGCTGCATCCTAATAACGTGTGCCAGGTAGTTCAGCGCCTTACCGAGAAGGTCGCTGAACTAAACATCCGCTTCCCCAAGCGGTCTATCATCGAGACTCCTTGCTCGGGATGGACTGAGGACTCTCCTGAGCAAGTTCCCTCTTGGTGGCCGCCGTCAACATGGCATCTACCGGAGGCCCCTTACTCCAATGGGCACGGTCAGGCGGAGGGCTGAGGATCCTGTCGGCCTCTTAGGGATTGGCTCCACGGTGTCCGGTTCCTTCCACGCCCTGGTGGTAATGAGGTCCACCAGGGGGTCGGCAGGAGGGACACCCAAGAGGTAGACGGGCCCGCTTCAAATGCCTCCAAGAACACGGACTCGTCCGAGGAAGACTTGGGGCAGACCACCCCCTTATACGGAGCATTTCCATGATGTCTCCAAATGAGACATCCTCGGGGTGACCGTGGGGAGCCTTCCCTTCCTCCAAATCCGTGTCTTCCGTGAGAGACTCGGGGAGTCAATGTGCCTCCTTTGCATGCTGCGAGGAACATCCTCTGGGGGCTGTCAGAGGACTCCTCAGCAGCAACCTGTTCCAGGGGAACAGCTTGGGGCACAGAAGCGGGCTGTCCCAAGGGCCGGATGGTGGAAGCCTGACCCAGTGCAGAGGGAGGCAGGACGGAGCAGAAACAAGTGCCGGGGTCCGGAGACCCTCAACAGGGCCCTCTCCACTACATCAAAGGCCGAAGGGAGCCGACCTCGACCAAAGGATCCGACAATCGGCTCCCCTCGGATCCGAAGAGTGGATCGAGCCGGCGCCAAAAGCCGGATCCGAAGGACAGTGCGCTCCGACACAGACGGCGCCGAAGGAGCACTGATCCCCCCGGATCCGCGGCTCGGATCCAGGCTCCGAGAGGTCGGATCCGATGCACTCAAGGGCAGGGTCGGATCCGAAGTACCAAGTACCATCGGCGCCGACCCACCCCCGGCTGCTCGGCTCCAACTGCTCGAACCCGGTAGCGGGTCGGAGAAGGAGCAATCGGCTTAAAAGGGTCGAGCTCCCCAGGGGAGGCAGGAGCACTCCCATCTGCATCTGGGCCTGGATGAACCTTCTCATCATCCGGTCCAGATCAGCATCCGATAGGCTGTACGTTGATCTCGACGAGGCTACCGAGGTAGGCCTTGAGTGCCTCCTCGATAGCCTCGACAGAGATCGGGTCTCCTCCTCCTCAGGTCCCGGTGAAAAACACATTGGAGACCGGAGCCGAGGAGGAGGAGATCCAGCCGACAATGGAGTCGGGGGAGAAGCCCGCTTGGCTGGCGGGGCCGAAACAGAGGTCTCGGCCCGCCGCTTATGGTGCTTCTCCCTCCGGTCCCTTTTTCTAGCATCCCTCTCCTCCGAACCAGAAGCGGGAGGTTGAGTCCCAGGAGGAGGAGGAGGAGCCGGAGAGGGAATAACCGTGGGGACGGTTACCCCTGAAGGAGCGGAGGTCGGAGCCGAGTCCGGCGGCAAAAGGCCCGCCAAAACAAGCTTGGACCTCCGCTCCTTCAATGCCCTGGGGTTGAACCCTGCACAAATGGAACATCCAGATGTGAGGTGTTCAACCCCCAGGCATCTAACACACCGAGTGTGGCCATCAGCTGGGGAAAGCTTATGGCCACACTCGGAGCATTTAGAGAAAATAGCCTTGGGCTGCTCAGACATCCCAAGCTAACAAAAAACAGTTACTATAACTAAGGTAAGTAACTAAAACAAAATCACTCACAGGCCCAACACACACACACACACACACTACGCTGCCAGCGAGGGGAGGGATATAAATTTTAGATTAAACTCTAAAAAGAATAACAATACAAAAAGGGAAACCTACACTTTCATACAAATCAACCAAAAAATTATTTAAATTTCACAATTTAAACCCTGAAACTATCACTTAGCTGGAGAGCTGGAAAAACAATCTGGTCACCATGCGCGGCAAACGAGATCTGGGGTTCATGAGGGTAGAGCAGGGCATTATGGGTGAGGGGAGGAGCTGAGAGCTTGGATCCATAGCTGGTAAACCATGCCGGTTCGGATCCAATATCGGATCCATAACCCACAGGTTGCAGACAAATGAATCTCCTACTTCAGATCTAAGGTTATCCAAAAAGACCAAACAATAATGAAAGGTCTTCACCCTATCAAGGTAAGACTATCCTGTCTCCAGATCCTTCCAGGACAAGGGTTGGTGGGTGGGTTCGTAAGAATGAAGGTTGAGATGGACCACAAACATGGAACGTTATGGTGAGTACACAACTTCTTTAAGTTCTGTAGTCCTATCTCGCCTTCACTCTTGCGTAGGGGACAGCGTCTCTAGCAACCTATTTCTTGGGTGGCTCATGGAAAAATACTCCAGAGTACCGTAGAACCAAAGGAGGTTCAACCCCTTGAGGTCAGGTCCAATTTGTAATGAGTAATAAAGGTATGAGGGGTAGCCCAAGTTGCTGTTACACAGATACTGTCGACTGGAACTCTGGCTTGGAAGGCAGCAGATGTAGACTGGGATCGTGTAGAATGAGCCTTAATCTTGAACGGTAGAGTTTTTCCATTGGAGGAGTAAATTAAGGAAATACAGCTCAAAATCCAATTTGATAGGGTCACTTTAGAGACTAGCAAATCTATTCTAGATTCAGAAAAGGAAACGAACAATTGGTCTGAGTTCCTTAGTCCTGTGAAGGTAAAACCGTAACGGCCTGTGAACATCCAGTTGATTAAATTTGTATACTGCGGTGTTAGAATGATTAGGGAAAAACACAAGTAATTCTATGGTTTGGTTCAAATTAGTGAGAGCAAACTTTAGGGATAAAGGAAGGATTCGCATGAAGGGAAACTCTTTAAGCCTCATTTGATTTTCCACATACAGTGCTTGTAATTCTGATATTAGTCTAGCTGATGTGATGGCTACTAGAAACAAGGTCTTCCAAAACAGAAACTTCAATAGGCATAGTATTTGTCTACCTGGGATGACATGATCGACAGTCCACGATGCTTTGCCAGAGATGGCCTGCACCTGTCTCCCTTAGGATTCCGGATACAGGCTAAGGCTCTTGCCACCCCTATAGTGCCTTTTTTAGGAAAGGTTCAAATGACAAATTCACCACTGTAACAGGTACAAGAAAGCAAAATCTGAGCGTAATGCTACTCAATGCTAGAAGTCTAACCCTCAAAATGCACTCACTCGAGGCACTCCTTAAAATGGAGAACATTGACATCTGTGCAGTGACAGAGACCTGGTTCAAAGCTCCAGAGAGCACCCCTGCACTACCAGGCTTCAATTCATACCACACCTTTTCGGCCACCTAACCCAGAAAGAAGCTCTGAAGGCGGAGGTGTGTCCATATTCATTAAGGATATCCACACCTCCAGGATAGTTGTACAGCAGAATGCATCCGAGATTATTCAAGTGCAACTAACTCTGGGCAAGACCGCAATCCAAATTGTAGCTGCTACAGACCCCCCCCCACCATGCCCCAGGATTCACACTCCTCATTTCTTGATACACTGGAAAGTATTAGGGTACAACCCAACACACTAATAATGGGCAATTTCAACTACCCCACCATTAACTGGGAAAACTACTCCTGTACCAACTCTTTTGCTCAACGTTTTCTAGAATTCATAAATTCCAACACTTTGGATCAACTTATTCCCACCCCCACCAGGGGAAACAATATCCTAGACCTGGTCATTTCCAACATGGGAAATAGTGTTCCACACCAGAGGTCAATTCCTCGTTGGCCAGATCTGACCACAAGCTAATCAGCCTAGACATCCACATCCCCCCCCCCAATTAGGGAAACCATCGTAATAAAACTTCTCCAAAGCCAACTTCACACTTCTTAAGACAGAAGTGGCAAACTTCATGACACCCATGCAGACGGACAATAGAGGTAGGACTGCCAAATCAACTTCATGACACCCATGCAGACGGACAATAGAGGTAGGACTGCCAAATACTACACAAATGCACTTTATAAGCACTTACACAAGTGCATGGATCATGCTATCCCTAATAGAACCAAGATGTTATCCTCCCAAAAAAAGGAAGCCAATCTGGTGGTCCTCTGCCATAACTCTACAACAGAAGAAAGAAACTGTTGCAAAAAAAAAAAAAAAAAATCCCATGACTGGAGGAACTCCCTGGTCAACCTCAGTAAGAAGCTGAGATCCCTCAAAATCCTCCAAAGCTAGTTATGAAAACAAAATTGCCACTGACTCTACAGACAACCACAAAGCATTCTATAGCTATGTCAAGAATCTAAATGGGAACACTCAGATCTGCTCTGAGTTACAGCACAATGGCACTAAATATACAGAACCAACTGATATTGCCAACATCCTAGCAGATAGGTTCAGTGCTAATGGCGAGATCTAGATAATCTGTGTGAACCATTTTACCCTCATCTATGGATTTGGTGACTGCTTCAAAGAAGTCAATCAGGTTTAGGAGACATGATCTGCTTTTTACAAATCCAAACTGGGTAGGATCCAGAGTCTGGAGATTACCAATGTCTTTGTTTATGAGTTCCACAATGATACGTTCCATGGCCTTGCAGACCAGGCTCGTCAGGCTAATGGGGCGGTAGTTCCCGGGGTCCGTCATGGCTCTCCCTTTGTGGAGTGGGATAACCGTCGCGGTGAGCCATTCAGTGGGTACAAAGCCTGAGGTGAGGCTATGACTGAACATGGTACTTGGGTAGGGTGCCAGTTCATTCTGTAGTTCATGTAGAACGCAGCCTGGGATATTGTCAGGTCCCATGGATGCTGTGTTCTTGGCTTTGGAGAGTGCGTTTTTTTACTGTGCAGCTGTGATTATAGGAACTTTGCATTCGTCCGGTATAGAGATGGGCCCTCAGGGTTCAGTCCTGGGTCCTCTCCTGTTTGGTATCTACTTCTCTGAAGTGCAGGCCAACACAGAAGGTCTTTGGCTAACAAAGTTTGCAGATGACTGCAAACTAGAAGCCATAACCGAAACTCCTAACGATGTGGACAAACTACAAAAGGGCCTCACTGAGATAGACACCTGGTGTCAAAGCCATGGCCTGAAGCTCAATGCCAAAAAGTGTATGGTCATCCCCTTTGGTAAAAACTCTGTACCCATGAACTACCACATAGCTGGTAGTCTACTTAATGCTAAAAATGTGATAAGAGACCTTGGGACACAGGTGGACAGTAGTCTCTCCTTTGATAATCACATCGCCACAGTGGTCAGGAAATCCTTCTACGTGGCTCATCTCATCACAAAAGGATTCTCATCCAGAAAATAAAGAGGTCATTGTTCCCCTCTACTCATCACTCATTACACCCATTATAGAGTACAACGCCCCTTTTGGTATGTACCTCACAAGACATCTACAACAACTGGAAAGACCACAGAAATACCTCACAAAGAGGATTACTGGCCTCAAACAGATGCCCTATGCAGAATGTCTCAAAAAACTACAGCTTTACTCCATCGCATATCGCCTACTCAGGGGCGATCTCTGCCTAACTTACAAAGCTATGTCAAACCCAGAGCTGTTGGACATGCTCCACTTAAAGAAATCCCAGTCCCTCAGAGCTAAATGCTCTAGGGACCTAAACCTTGTCACCACAATAAACAGAACATGCTGGAGGGATAGATTCCTGTCCCAGAGACTTCCAATACTCTGGAACAGACTACCTATGTCAAACAGAGCTCCTCATTAGCACTCCAAGAAAAATCTTGATGATTGGATGGGAAATGGTAAATTCACCCTGGGGATCACTTCTGTGGCATTGCTCGACAGGGGTACAGGAAAATAATTTTCTTGGGTGACGGAAGCCAGGGTACATTTTTTGGCTAGGCTTGTATGGACCCTAGGGCCGATAGCCTAGTACCTACCTATGAATGTGCGGGTTCAAAGGGTGGTGAAATTAATTTGGACAGAACAAAGTTTAGATCCCAGGGAGATACCAGTTCCTGAAAGGGAGGTCTCAGCAAAGTAGCACCTTTAAGGAAGGTTTTACACAATCTGTGGGACATCTGGTTAGATTCATGTAGACCCAAATGAAAATTAGATATCGCTGCCAATTGGACCCCAATTGTGGCAGCGGCAGATCCCCGATGGAAAAGTGCAGACAAAAATTCTAAAACCATAGGGATGGATGCAGTATAAGGATCTACATTCCTTTCTTTAGCCCAGATAGAAAACTTTCTCCATTTGCTAGTTTATAACTTCCTAGTGGAAGGTTTATGCGAAGACGTAAGGATGTGGGTCACAGCAGGTGAAAAATCATGACGCCTGACTAGGGATGGAATTGGAGCAGCCACGTTGTCAAACTGAGGATGTGGAGGCAGGGATGAAGGGAGTGTGACATGTGTCAAGAGGTCTGGCACTAGGTCCAGAGTCCATGGATCATCTAGTAGATTAGGTCCGAGAAAAGGGAACCAAATCTTATGAGGCCAGTAAGGAGTGATAAAAATCATTTTGCTTCCCAATAACTTTGCTTTCTGAATCACTTTGGATAGGAGAGGAGAGAGAGGGAAAAGCATAAAGGAGACGCAGGGGCCAATCGTGAACAAGTGCGTCTCTCAGAGACTCCCCCAGAGGGGGGATAAGGGAGAAGTAGCTGCTGCATTTGGAGTTGATTGGACTGGCGAAAAGATCACAGCAAGGCTGTCCCCATTTGCGGAAGATCTGTTCCGCTATTTCCTGATTCAGAGACCACTCGTGAGGCATCAAGATTGCCCTGCTGAGCTTGTCGGCTATCACATTGGTTGTCCTCAGGATATGCATTGCCACTAGAAAGCATTGGGAAGAAATTGCCCACTTCCATACACGAAGGGCCTCTCGACAAAGGAGGCAAGATCTGGTTCCTCCTTGATTGTGGAGATAGCAATCCAATCAGACAACATGTCAGTGGTATGGTACAAGAAGAAATTCGTGAAGTGCTTGCAACGCTACAGACGCTGCTCTCATCTCTAGCACACTGATTATGCAGGTGAGCCTCGTGATCTTGCCATGTGAATTGGACAGTCCTGCCTAGATAATGCCACCCCCACCCTGTGAGGCATCCGTGGTCACAGTAGCAATGGGTTGGCAAGGAAGGAATAGAGTGCTTGTTAGCTGGTCGAGTTGAATCCACCAATGAAGGTCCTTTTTGCAAGACTCTGTTACAATATGGTGAGATAAAGGCAGTTGTTGAAAAGACCACTGGGAAGATAGAAGCCATTGGAGAATTCGCATATGTAATCTGGCTAGAGGGACTAAGGTTATGGTGGAGGCCATGGTCCCTTAGAGTTTCAGTACTGTCTTTGACTTGACTTTCTGTAGAGTAAGTAAACTGAGAATTTGTTGTCTGAGTTTTTGAATTCTTTCTGCAAGTAGACGAGCTAACATGGCGACTGTGTCTAATTCTGCGCCTATAAAAATCACAAATTGAGAGGGCAATAAGGCAGACTTTTCCCAATTTATTGTAATCCCCAGCTGGGAACAAAGGTGATGGTGAAATCTCTGGTCTGTAGTAGAATATGCCTGGTGGTGGCAGTCAGGAGTCAAGTTGTCCAGGTACGGAAACACTTGGAATCCTAGATGTCTCAGGTGAGCTCTCACTACTGCCATGCATTTGGTGAACACCCTGGGGGCAGTGGTGAGACCAAAGGGCAGAGTACGAAATTGGTAGTGACTGGCTCCCAGCTGGAAGCGTAAGTGACTCTTCAATGCTCTGCCCATTTTTATATGGTAGTACGCATCTTGGAGGTCTATGGAGCACATCCAATTGTTTTTCCCTAACACAGGGAGTATAGACTGCAGTGTCACCATCTGGAACTTTGCCTTCTTTACAGATTTGTTTAGTTTGCTGAGGTCCAAGATGGGCCTCCCGTCCCCTGTACGTTTTGGCACTAAAAAAGAATCTGGAGTAAGTTCCGAATCCTATCTGGTCTGCGGGGATGGTTTGGATGATTCTTTGCAAGCAACTTTTGCACTTCTACAGTTGCTTGATCCTCCCAATCACAGGGAGCATCTGGGATCTTCTTGGGAGTGTGGGATGGAGGAGAAAAGGGTATGGAGTAACCTCTGGTGATCATTCTTTGTACCCATTTGTCTTGGGTGATGTTTAGCCAGGCTTCTGGATACAGAGATAGGGGACCCCCAACTGGCTCCACAGAAGCGCAGCCGGGCCCCACATCAAGAGCGCTGATAGGGAAGGCCTCGAAACAAATTGTGGCCACCCTGGTTTTGCGGACACCCCCCCCCCCCGCCTCTAGGGCAACCTCTACCATTAGCTCATCCTCCACTGCCTCTGAAGGAGGAGTCACCCTGTGCATCTGGGAAAAATCTCTGGGACTTCTTGAAACACATCTTACCAGCTCTCTGACCCTTGGGATACGGTCTAGAAGGGACAGTAACGTACTCTCATAGCAGAGAATTTTTTTCCCTTCTTGTTCGCAACTGGTGAGTGTATCTTTTACCTTAGGTCCAAACAATGAAGAACCGTCAAAGTGAGCACTGGTAAAGGTAGACTTGAAAGGCTCAGCAAAATTACATAAGCGCATCCAGGAGCGTCTCCTAAGGGAAACTCTTGAACCCGCTGCCCTACTCGCTCTGTCAGCTGCATAGGAGATCAGTCTCATGGAGGATTTCATGATAGAATTTAAGGTGGACAACTGAGCAGACTCCTTCAATAGATGTACCTTGAAGAGTAGCTCCTAACTCCTTGAGATCTCTCTGAAGTCTAGTAAAATGTGCGAGATAGTTCAGCGATCTGAGAGCAAAAGCCGCTGAAGAAAAGATACGCGTCCCGTACCTATCCATCATTTAAGACTCCTTATTCGGCAGATGAACAGATGAAGTCGCCGCTAGCCCCTTCTTAGTGACTGCTACCACCACCATGGCATCTACAGGAACACCCTTGGACAAAAAAAAAACTCTCTTTTGGAGCAGACAGGAATTTATTGGGTCTTTTGGGAACTGGCTCCATGGCATCAGAAGTCTCCCACACCTTCCGACTTACCAGGTCTAAGAGTTAATCAAAAGGTGGAGACACCCAGAAGGCTGAAGGTTGAGACCGGAAAGCCTTCAGGTACACAAACTCCTCATCAGAAGGGGTGACAGTGGGACAGCCGCGCCTCTGCTTACGGATCTCTAAGATGTCTACAAAGGAGACAGAGGACAACTTGGGGAACCCTTTTGACTCCTCGAGGTCAGTGTCTGAAGTAATGGACTCGTCCACGTAGTCTACATGCTTCCTCTTACATGTCCTCTTCCAAGAGGGCTCCTCAGAAGGGTACTCTGGGGAGGTCTCGGAAGACTGGGGGCTCCTGAGGCTGAGGGTCTTTGCTGTCAAGAGAGAGACTAGGTGCCGAGACAGAGGTCGGTGCTTGAGGGGAAAGAGCATTGGTACCCTTGCGTGGAGCTGATGAGCGAGATAGCAAACTCATCATCTCAAAAGCAGACCTCTCCTGCTCCGAAGACAGCCCCGGTTCCAAGGAAACTGAAATAGACAGCGGCTCCAGAGCAACCGGCTCCGAGATGGACGTAGGGTCCAAGCTCAACTTAGCAGACGCAAAGAATTTTGGGTCCAAGTGTCCCTGTCGGGGCCGACCGATAAGCTTCGGCTCCTAGACACCAGGGACGGCGCCAAAGGTGTCGGAGCGGAACTCTGCTCTGAGACAGCCACAAGGGGATCTGGAACCAAGGGTTCCACAATAAGTGGCACTGAAAACACTGGCTCCAAAGGCCGACTCGGCTCAGAGGAAAAACCATAACAGGGAGGATGGACTCAGGTTGCTCCAGAACTGACTGGGTCAGAGCCAACAACAATTTGGGCAAAGCAGATGACTTTAGGAGTCTAAGCACTACTCTCTCCACATCTTCCTCTGACAAGCTCTTGGAGGATCTAAATGACAGGGTAGGTGATCTGGATCTCTGTAAAATTGGAGATCTTAAGGTTGGGGAGACCGGCAAAGTATCCGTGGACCGTCTCAGATGCAATTTTTCAGTAGTTGGCTCCGAAAGGCTTAGGGCTGATACTGCAGTGTCAACATTGACAACCTCGATCGGCTCTGAGGACAGTGGAGCTGAGGAGGAAGAAGTCTTAAGGTTTGATTGTTTTTGAGGAGGTTCCGATACACTAGTCAGTGCCAGAGAATGCCTCTTGGCCGACTTGACCTTCTCTTTTTTGGATGAATGTGACTTAGATGAAGAAGAACTCGCCAAAGTCTTCTGCAAAGAAAGGCTTAAGGAGACCTTTCAAAATTAACTTGTTCTTCTGCTCCTGGAGAACTCTGGAGCTAAAGGAATGGCAGAATAAACAAGTTTCCTGCAAATGAATGGCTCCAAGACAACATACACAATTACTATGGCCATCCATAATTGACATCTTCTGGGAGCACATTATGCATTTTTTGAAACCCGAAGGTTTGTGGTCTTTAGACATGTTGAACAGCTATGTAATAAAATTAGAAGTTATGTACCTACCA